>NC_135860.1:7001175-7106175 GCF_031162955.1 Sander vitreus
AGGAGGCTGACAGCGGAGCTACCACTACAACCACACTACAACCTAACTTACCTGTGGCCAAGGCAGTGTTTATACAACTAGCTTACAACTATTTTGTTTTGAAAGGGAAACAATGTTACAGTTGTTTGTATGTGTATTCATTCGATTTGAGTTTATTTTACTACTTTGCAGTTTGCAGAAAAAAAAATAGTTTAGATTCAACTGTTTCATGGATTCTCCTTCATATAACGTTATTGTATAATGTTGATGAGCCAAGCAAACCCTTTAGTAATCAAAGCTTTTAGTAAACATGATGACATTAAAATGTGTTTGTGATATTCTATGTACTCCTGACAGTAGAATAAGCCATTATAAACCTATATAAAGGCCCATTTATTTATTTATTTAAATTCATTTTAAGAAGTTTGATTACATTATATTTTCGATTTGAATGCACAATTGTTTTTTAAATAACAAATAAGAATTCAATACATTACATCTATGCTATTTTGTCTTAGTTAGGAAAGTCTGGTGCCTTTAGTCTCTTCCACATGGTGGAAGGAAGGTATAAGGTGCAAAAGGTATACAGTTTATTATTAATTCAACAACAGTATCGGATCGGTATCGGGTATCGACAGATACACAAAGCCCTGGCATCGGTATCGGGACTGAAAAAGTCGGATCGGTGCATCCCTAGTGCTAACCCGGAAACGGGGAGCGGAATGAGTCTCTCAAACTCTGACCAAAATCTTTTAAACTGACCTTTGTTGATCTGACATGAAGACAGATTCAGCAACTGCATTGCCTATTTCTCGCTTAAAATGTTTTCAGAAACGCGTTTCGGTGAACTATTTTAGTAAAATATGAGATCGTATTCTGAACAAGCCGCCATGACTGTCTTTGAATTTCCGGAGAAACCAGACCCACGTGACGCGTTCGTCCAATCAGCTGCCGGTTTTCATTTTTGGGCGACAATACAGATTAGCACCGCCTGCTGTTATGGAGACGTATTACATCTCGTCACTTTGGGTGTGTTCCGAGGCACTTTTTTGACCAACTCAGGGAGACTGATCAGTCCAACTGCCTTTTCTGCCGAGGGTCGGCCGTCTGGTCGGTGTGTCTCGACCTTAACATGTATTACATGTTGTACTTGTTTAATCTGTACACAAACAGAAAAGTTAAAAATAGTCATTGTTGGAGCTATGTGCTAGTGAGCGCAGGGTGAACTGTTTCTTATCTTTATCCTAACCTCTTATGATGTTTATGTTCTGCCATGTGATTTTTCTTGTGTAACTTTGTTTTAAAAAGTGGTGTACAAAAAAAGTTGGTATTTGTATTATTATGATCAGAATCAGAAAGGGTTTTATTGTACGTATATAAGTACGTTTTTTAACACATAAAAGGAATTTGTTTTGGTGTTGTTGGTACACGTCACACATTCTCTAGATGGAATATTAAACAATATAAGTATAGGTATAAACAATATAAGTATATGTACACAGTATGTATTAAATTAAAAATAAAGAATAAATAAAGATATAAATAAAAAATAAAGAGCAAAGAGCATTACAGCAGAGAGAGAACAGTGGCATGAAGGTGGAGAGTCAGGATGGTTTCTGGGCCTTGTTAATAAGGCTAGTGGCGGAGGGAAGTCCTGGTGGCGTATAGGTCCTGGAACGACGGCAGATTGCAGCCAATCACCTTCTCTGCAGACCGAATGACACGCTGCAGTCTGCCCTTGTCCTTGGCTCTGCTAGCAGCGTACCAGATGGTGATGGAGGATGTGAGGATGGACTCAATGATGGCTGTGTAGAAGTGCTTGAGATCTTGGGAGATGGTAGTTCCAGGAAGCGGAATGACTCTACAGTGTCAATTGTGGAGCCACAGAGGGTGATGGGGGCAGGTGGGGCTGTGTTCTTCCTGAAGTCCACAACCATCTCCACTGTCTTTTAGAGCGTTGAGCTCTAGATTGTTTAGCTTGCACCAAGTCACCAGGTGGTCAGCCTCCCACCTGTAGGCGGACTCGTCACCATCAGAGATGAGTCCGATGAGGGAGGTGTCTTCCGCAAACTTCAGAAGCTTGACGGACTGGTGACTGGAGGTGCAGCTGTTGGTGTACAGGGAGAAGAGCAGGGGGGAAAGAACACAGCCCTGGGGCGATCCAGTGCTGATGGTCTGTGAGTCGGAGACGTGTTTCCCCAGCTTCACATGCAGTGATCCACCTGCAGGTGGAGTCAGGCACACCAAGCTGGTAGAGTTTCTCCTGGAGCAGAGCCGGGATGATGGTGTTAAAGGCAGAGCTGAAGTCCACAAACAGGATCCTGGCGTAGGTTCCTGCGGAGTCCAGGTGCCGAAGGATGTAGTGGAGGGCCAGGTTGACTGCATCGTCTACAGACCTATTGGCTCTGTAGGCAAACTGCAGGGGGTCCAGGAGGGGGTCGGTGATGTCTTTGAGGTGTGAAAGCACAAGGCGCTCAAAGGACTTCATAACCACAGAGGTCAGGGCGACGGGTCTGAAGTCATTAAGTCCTGGGGCCTTGGCTTCTTGGGGACAGGGATTATGGTTGAGGTCTTGAAGCAGGCTGGCACGTGGCATGTCTCCAGTGAGGTGTTAAAAATGTCTGTGAACACTGGAGACAGTTGATCAGCGCAGTGCTTCAAGCTTGATGGGGAGACAGCATCCGGTCCAGCAGCTTTCCTGGGGTTCTGTCTCCTAAAGAGTCTGTTGACGTCCCTCTCATGGATGGAGAGAGTCGTCACTGAGGTGGGTGGGGGGGTGCAGGGGGGGGGACCTTTTAAGGAGGGCATTGGTGGGGAGGCCCAGGACCCTGCTGAGGTGGGGGAGGTGGAGGTGAAGCACAGTGGCTGTAGCTGTAGGGAGGTGTTGTGGGGGATGGTGTCAGGACTGTCCTTCTGTCTTTCAAATCGACAGTAGAACTCATTTAGGTCGTTGGCTAGGTGTCGGTCATTGAAGGAGTGGGGGTTTTTAGGCTTATAGGTGGTGATCTGCGTAAGTCCTTTCCAGACAGTCGCAGAGTCGTTAGCTGAAAACTGGCGTTGGAACTTCTCAGAGTACCGTCGTTTAGCCTCCTTCACTGCCTTGCTAAACTTGTACTTCGACTCTTTAAATCTGTCTTTGTCCCCACTCCTGAACGCCTCTTTCTTAGTCAGCCTTAGCCTTCTGAGTTTGGCTGTGAACCAGGGTTTGTCATTGTTGTAACTCACCCTGGTGCTTGATGGAACACAGCCGTCCTCACAGAAGCTGATGTATGACGTCACAGCCTCTGTGTACTCATCCAGACTGTTGGTAGCAGTCCTGAACACTTCCCAGTTGGTAGAATCCAAACACGACTGGAGATCCTCCACAGCCTCACTGGTCCACTTCCTTGATGTCCTCACTACAGGTTTGCAGAGCTTTAGTTTCTGCCTGTATGCGGGGATCAGGTGAACCATGACGTGGTCAGAGAAACCCAGTGCAGCACGGGGGACGGCGTGATAAGCATCCCTGACTGTGGTGTAACAGTGATCCAGAATGTTCTCCTCTCTGGTCGGGCATTTAATATGCTGTCTATATTTAGGGAGTTCATGAGTGAGGTTCCCTTTATTAAAGTCTCCAAGGACAATAACTAGGGAGTCCGGGTTGGTCCGCTCCACACACAGTATCTGGTTGGCGAGCATGTGATCTTAAGCCCCTGCACCTCTGCTGTGGTAGTATATGGTTCAGATGATTATGGTGCACTTCTCTCCCTCTGTTGCATGCTCTAGCAGAATACTTAGGTAGTCAATTAAGGCTGCCAAATGTGCTAATTTACTGGACAATGGATATCTAATGAGAGTTGACGTGAGGGCTGGAAGTAATATCAATGAGTTTACTGATGAATAATAACTCATTATCATGCCCTTTGTCTCTTAAATTCCTTATTATCTTGTCCCATTGCATGCCCCTGCCATTACTGTCTCCTCTGTCTTATCCACCAACTCTTCCCTCTTTCTTCCATGGCTTTGTTTCCCTCTTCCTCCCTTCAGGTCTGATCGTGTACCTGGGGATGATGGTCGGGGCCTTTGTGTGGGGCGGCCTGGCTGATCGGATCGGCCGACGGCAGACCCTCCTCATC
The DNA here is from genome assembly GCF_031162955.1 of Sander vitreus. Taxonomy (NCBI): domain Eukaryota; kingdom Metazoa; phylum Chordata; class Actinopteri; order Perciformes; family Percidae; genus Sander; species Sander vitreus. The sequence continues at coordinate 7,005,270 of NC_135860.1, forward strand.
TCCCTCTCCATCAACAGCGTGTTTGCCTTTTTCTCATCCTTCGTCCAGGGCTACGTCTCCTTCCTCTTCTGCCGCCTGGCCTCTGGTGTGGGGTAAGAAGACAGATGAGTCACACAGGCACAGCAGCCAGAGCTGGAAATGAGATAGTCACGACCACTGTGGCACATCGGTTTACTTGACAAGCAGAGCAATGCCACATGTCAGAGGACAGATAGAAGTATAGAGCTCATATTGCTGTTAAAGGAAAACTTGAATGTGTATGAGGTTAACTGCCTTTCAGGAGCTATTTTGCAATGTAGTGCTTTTCAATGTTCCTATTAACTTCAAACTGTTTTAAGTAGGAAAGTAATTTCATTCACTAAAGTCAACAACCTCCAAACGATGAGCCTGAACTAAGTGTTTTTGATTGAAGTTGGGTGTAAAGGCATATAAATGTAGCTACTGTCCCACTCCTTATTTAAAATTAATAATTTGTGGCTTCATTGCCTTCTGGTCATTGCCTTCTGGTCTCTTAAGGCTATTCCTGCCTGCGTTGTTGAATGATGGTGGGTTTAGCAAAATATCATTGAAATGGCGGCCCTTGTTTTGATTGTCAGGGTCTGACTTTAAAGCATGATCTTCACCAGGTTTTAGATGTTTTGGATACAGAACAGTGGCTAAATATTCACATATTTAGTTTTAGCTACACAAGAAATATTGCTATATGGCATCATTTTGTCCAGCTTTTGTCAGTTATGCAAACAAAGAAAGCCCAGAATTCAGTTCTTATTTGTCTATACAGAACACTATTTAACTCTAATTTTAGTCTCAAGTCACTGTATGTGAGGATGAATCCTACTGACTTTGGTGATCCCCTGACTTCTCCTCAGCACCATGTGATTTGTAGTTTGGTTTTGTATAGTTTTCATTTAGCGACACCAGCAGGTCAAATTTTTCAAATGTCCACTGGAATTTCTTATCTACCACATGCACTGACACAATGTGTGATATAAACATTCACAGTTCCTAGACAATGTTTTTAATGACTTAATTTAATGATCCCCTGAATTTTCATCTAGTTTTTTAGGGTGGAATGTCTTGACAATTTGAAATTTGGTATACACATTCATGTTCCCCACAGGATGAACTGTAATTACCTTGATGTGTTTTACCACCTCAGCTGTAATGTGTTGTGGATTATAAGCAAATGTTAGCATTAGCACTAAATTATGATACAAGGTACACTTCGTAAACATCGTATGTTTGATATCAGCATTTTATCAGGCTGAAGTAAGTATTTAGCCCAAAGCGCTGCTGTGTTTAAAGCTTTAGTGCATAACTTTTTGATATTATTGAATGTCCGTTACATTCAAGCCATTGCCAAATTAGTTGCTACAAAGCTAATTAAGACTATCAGCTCCTCACAACTCTCTCTGTATTTCTCAGTATGGCTATGTTAAGAAACTGGTGTCGCCCGGCGACTATCGCGCGCAGAAACTCGATTAAAGCTAATTACCTCTTCTCATCATGTTTTTTGAATTTTCCCTGTCCTCCTTGGCTACTAGCAACTGCGTGGAGGAGGGATGGGGGCTGTGCGCGATCACGGAAGGCTTGTATCATGTGGATGTGCCGACATTACTGTGTTGTTGTCATTACTTAAAATTCCTCACGGGGGCGACAAACTACGCAATATAGCTTTAAGTACTACTCTGCAGAGCCGCTCCCATTGCTGTAAAATCTTGTTGATAGCACCACTACGGGGGCATCAAAGTCAAATATTTTCAAATTCTTCAGCGAATGGCTTCAATTTGCAGTAATCAGTAATATCTGTCAGTAAAAAAAAAACTCTACCGGCTTCTTCTTTAGTAACATTTAATAAAAATAGTGTAGCTCAGCAAATGTTAACTGCTCTTCCAAACCCTGCCTTCCACAATTAAAAAGAATCTGTAGACTCTGAAACTGTAACTCTCTGTTATTCTGGTGAAATGTGCATAGTGACCTATTCATTATGGATATTGGTGCCATTTGCAGTGTGGAGAACTTTCAGCTTTTTCCAAATCGACTCATTGTATTAACAACCTCTGCCCCTGTTTGACTGCAGAGCTCTGACTCTGAATGTGGCATGAGTTGCCATCGGATTGTACATTTTTTGTGATGGAACATGTACAGAGGCTATAAAGATGGTGCTATTGAATGCAGTCAGCCGGGCCATTATTGGTTGTCTTCAAGACTTTAATCTTCATTCTTAATCAACAAGGCTGCTCAGTTGTCTCACACATCTCCTGCTGCTTTTTCTTAAAACCCTTTCTTTTAAATGTATTGTCTTTCTTTCTGCTTTCTTTTCTCTGCTTATTTGTTTTTTTTCCAACTCTTTTCTTTCTTTACAACTTTATAAATTATTTTCTTTTCCTATTTGCCACCTTTTTAATTTTACCATTGTCTTTTTACCATTTATCATTCTTTTGCTTTTGTCTCCCCTCTGGTGTTTCTCACCTACCATTTGATTCTCCTCCATGTGGATCCCTTTTTTTGCTCTTCTTTTAATCGTCTTTCCCTTTTAATTCCTGCCTCGCAATTTACTCCCCAGTATTGGTGGCTCCATCCCCATCGTGTTTTCCTATTACTCTGAGTTCCTGGCTCGGGAGAAGCGAGGAGAGCATCTGAGCTGGCTCTGCATGTTCTGGATGATCGGTGGTATCTACGCCTCTGCCATGGCCTGGGCCATCATCCCACACTACGGTGAGAAAAACAAACAGATCACTCAGTCACAGGGACAATTCTAGGATCAGACCTTTATGGGGGCTCAGCCCCCAATGCGAATTTGACACGGATATAGTGCATGCAAAACACCCCCATGGCTAATGGTAATTTCATTATCTGATAATCTCTGAGCTAGCTACTGAACAACAACGTCAGTTAACGTTTTTAACGACACTATTAACACTACGATGGAACTAAACCAGTCACAGTAATAACAACCAATTTCAGACAATGTTCTAACATTCAGCAATTTTAGTTGCTTACGTTTCAATTTGGGTTCTAATCTACGCCATGAAATTACCAACTACTACTTCTCTGGGGACTACCAACATTAAACTTCACAACCACACTCCTGCTCTCCCTCTGACAGATTAGATAGAGACTCAGCCAAAGGCGGGAGTCTGGCACAACCACATCCGATTGGCCAACACTACGTTTCTGTTAACCCTTTCCTTGACTGGGTTACAGCTGCATTGCATTGGCCACAGCAACACAGGATATTAAACCAGTTTCAAGCCCTTTGAACCTTTAATTGTTTGTCCTCTGTCACTAACCGACAAGTTCGCAAACTAACTTTTTTGGCTTGAGCTCCCCTAAAAAGGGTCTAAAATCGAGAGCGTCTTATCTTACAAAAATGGAGCACACAAGACAAAAAGCAGTTTTTAATCACTGCAATTTAAAGAAATGCATACAAACCAGACATTACAGTATCCAGGGATAGAGAGGAAGCTTCTTGTGCACACAATTCTAGTCTTGTTGTCTTGCAGCTGAACCCCCCCCCCTCTCTCCTCATTTAGGATGGAGTTTCCAAATGGGCTCGGCCTACCAATTCCACAGCTGGCGTGTCTTTGTGTTGGTGTGTGCCTTACCCTCTGTGGCGGCCATCTCTGCCCTCACCACCATGCCCGAGAGCCCCCGCTTCTACCTGGAGGTCAGCCTGTCAGCTCTCGCTACACTCAGACCTTGTTGAAATATCATTTGAATACATTTTGACTCCTTGAATGCATAAACAGCCTATAAAAGCAGAAGTGCTCTTGCAAAGTGGAAGATGCTGTTCTGCAGACAAAGTGCTGCTTGCACACTTTTCCAGAACATTTTGAATAAATAAATAAATATGTTTTTACATCCTGGAGCAGGCTCAACTGCAAGGTACTGTCAGATACATAAAATACTGCTGAAGGTTTATATTCATATTCAGTATATTTTGAATATTGACACTAAAAGATAAACAGGAAAGTTGGTGATAAAGCCCAAGAGTTTTAAGATGATTCATGTTTCAGATGTTTTAAAAATGTTCGATAGGCTTACATTAAGGAATGTCTACAGTATGTGGATGTCTAGTGTCCTGGTGATTTTTGTGGTCCATTATCTACATATTACAGTAGCTCTGTTTATGTGCTACTCGGACGCTTTTAACTATTGTAACCACAGCAAATGATATATTGTTATATTGCTGGTTTATACAGACACTCTTACTTCAGTAGTAATTTACACACTTGTTCCCTCATGATTTTTCATTTGGTTTAACTTTGATGTTTCAAGAACCCTGTTGTCACACACCCACCCACACGTCCTTTGATACATCAGAAGGCATCAGTGAATCGTTTTAGTAAATGAAGTTGCAGCCGGTTGCAGAGAGAAAATACTGAAAAAAATGATATATGAAAGGACATAAAATACTACAGTCTATGTTTAATTTAGTCTTGATTTGGTCTAGCTTTTGCTCAAGTATCAGAGCATAATTTGGCAAATCTGTGCATAAGAACTGAATGAGTAACAGTTACCTTTCCTTCAACCACTAAGCTAACTGGCTTCTGGACTTTACTGCATATAGTCATGAGAGTAGTTCAGTATCAATCATCTCATCTAACTCTCCATAAGAAAGAGAATAAGCACATTTTCATTTTTCAAACTATTTTTTTTAACCATATGTACCAGTGAAACTATAGCTTGTGCATGTACAGCAGAATTTGCTCAATTAAATCAATGTGTTTATCAAAATAGGGCAAAGCTGTGCCAACAATTTCACATCTTCATGTTGACCTCCTGAAAAATGGCGATGTATGGTAACATTTTCCCTAATTGGCTATTTGAATGTTGATTTTTCAACAAATGTAACATTTGAGGAATCAAGGTTTTGTGGTCTCACATCCGTTTGTCACTCACATCACAGCGTCTTACAATTGAGTAATGATTAAATCGAAACATCACCAAATCCCTTACCAGGAAAAAAATCTGTCTTTACAAATTATAGCAAACTGTAAAAAGATATTAAAATATTGAGCATGACTTAAGGTTTACACCTCCTCTTGCTGCGGTTTTAATTTCCAGGAGGTACTACAGTAAAACACGAGTGCTGACTAACATGCAAATCTGCTTTTTGTTTCTCTCCTCCAGAATGGGAAACATGACGAGGCGTGGATGATTCTGAAGCAGGTCCATGACACCAACATGAGGGCCAAGGGTTACCCAGAGAGGGTCTTCTCTGTAAGTCACACTCAAGAATCTTATGCTTTACACTTATGTCTGTATGCAGGGGTATTGTTATCACACAATGCATATGTGTGTCTGTCTGCAGGCTAATGCACTGCTGCAGGTTTTGAGCTCTATGCTGCATAACTTTACATATTAATTAAGTTGAGACAGATTTTCTTTAAACTACTGTAATCTATTAATGGTTTAAGCCAAACAGTTCATATTGAGACTTAAATGGAATATGGGGACAAAAATACTTTATAACCTCTTCTTACTACATTAACGAGTAAAATTAATTATCATAACTGGCCATGTTTAAATATCATAGTGTTAATGGTGAGACATATCAGGTGCCACTCATTATATGATAATTAAGGAAGAATCAACGTTTTATTGTCTCAGGGTTGTGTGCCTATATAGGAGAGCTCATTTGCAAACTGAGCGTCTGTGATATTTCAAAGCAAAGGTTTACAAATTTAACAGTGCTGAAAGACGGAGCAATCAGTTAATTTAGTTTGTGCGTCTGAAATCACATTCAGAGTGTATATACAAGCATGTGTTGTTTTCTCACACCTGCCACATCTTTTTTTTCAATGACTTGTGTGCATAATTTGGACATGAATAAATATTATAAAACCTTTCCGATGAATGCATTTGCAAAGTACTTTGGAGAGGAACACATTTAACAATCATTAAACACAGACATGTGCTGTTGTTTCCAGGTGACCACCATCAAAACAGTCAAGCAGATGGATGACCTGGTGAACTTGGGCGACGGTGCCGCCTGGCATCAGAAATGGAAGATAAAGCTCTCAACACTTTTCCATCAGGTGACAGTTTGTTTTTTATTTTACAAAACTTCACACTCGACAGTGTGCTTACTTGGGTCCAGAGCAATACACCTGCCATGACATAGTTGCATCACACACCCAGATTGCGGTTCCTCACAGTCAGAAACACGGAGGTTAACCCGGAAAAAACACCAGGGTGAGACTAAACTATTAGTCAAGGTAGGCAACTGCCTGAGACCCCCCAAGTAAAATTGTCCCAAACAGCAATAGATTTATTATGGTGTTTAGATATGAAAAATATTGTATTATTTTACTATGCTTACTCATTGCACCCCAAAATAACTTACAATACAGAAGGCCCCCAAAGCACTTACATGCAACTCAACTGTCAGAACTCAGATGAAGTTTTGCAAGGCTTTATTTACATGTTAATTCCTTTTGTCTTTGTGGACAGTGTTTTTAGTGTCAGGATGTGTCTCTCAGCAGGTCCTGCTGAGGCTGTATCTGTGTGTTTGCTTTATGTCTGGAAAGGGATTCTGGGACATGGTGTTTATTTCTTGTAGCTGATGGAAAGAAACTTGTTTTTTAGAGATGTCTAGTGTACGTTTACTTTGAATCTGACTCAACTACTGTATATATTTATTATTTTCCATCTGTGTATCCACTGCGTCTCCATGTCCGTATCAATGTGTGTTTTCCTTCAGGTGTGGAGTAATTTCCTGACCATTTTCTCCCCCGAGTACCGCCGCACCACCTACATGATGATGGCTGTGTGGTTCTCTATGTCCTTCAGGTAAAATGAGGTTATAGAACTGTGCACTGGGTCTTATTAAGACTTTTTTTATTGAGTCCATTTATTTGCTGATGGCTAGTGTTGTTCACAGCAGCATTGTGTTGTTGTTTGTTGGCTTAACAGCTTGCTGTCAGGTAGCTGTGGGCGATCTGAATGCAGAGGAAGTGCTCATTTGTCCAACATTATCTCCTGCCCAAATTACAAGTCCAGGCTGCTCATGTCAGGTTCATATTTCCAGATGTGTAATAATTAGTCTGGACAGCTTTTATCATATTTTGTTTATAAAACATGAAATAGCAATACAAAGAAGAACAAAGAAACAATGATGGCAGTGAGAGAATACTGCATTTTGTATCAATACGGCTGTTACACAAGAGTATCTCTCTTTGTAGGTCAGAAGAAAATAGGAAAACAACAGAGAAGCAGCAGAATAGAAGCTTTAGACACTTACAGTGGGGGAAATCCTCTACTTGAGTAAAAGTAAGGAATAGAGCATTGTAAAAATACCATTACAAGTAAAATCTCAAAAGTATCAGTTAAAAAACCAAAGTGCAGAGGTGATAATTTCTCATTTTTCAGAGGTTATGTGACAACCACTCAGAGCTGAGAAATAGTGTGTTGTTTTTACACTTCAGTTTTTGTACAGGTTAAACAAACAAGATATACAGTAACAGGTAAATTAGTAAGCTTTAGAGCAGATTTATGTTGACTTTTGACAGAGCCAGGCTAACTGTTTCCCCCTGTTTCCAGTCTTTGTGCTATGCTAAGCTAAACCTCTGCTGGATATACATGAATTCCATACGTAAAGGACAGGTGTGAGAGTGGTATCAATCTGCTCATCTAGCTCTCAGCCAGAGAGCGAATAAACTTATTTCCCAAAATGTCATACTATTACTTCAAGTACATATGTAAATGTACGTAGTTACTTTCCACCACTGAAAAGTCCAAGGGTGCCAACAGGCAAAATATGTTACAAATACATTATATTTGTGTCCCTGGAATATTCTTGCAACAATAAAGGCATAATCTTTTCCCTGTTAGCCTGTTACTGTAGGTTTGTCTTTTTTTGTGACAGCAGCACTCTCACTTTCTCTCTCTCTTCCTTTTCCTCGTCCAGCTACTATGGTCTAACAGTGTGGTTCCCCGACATGATCAAGTACCTGCAGAAGCAGGATTACCACTCGCGCACCAAGTTTTTTGCCAAGGAGAAAGTAGAACATGTCACCTTTAACTTCACCCTGGAAAACCAGGTCCATCGCCAGGGAGAGTACTTCAATGACAAGTGAGTGAGCTGCATCTCCTCCTTAGTGGTGGCCTGTTGAATGAGGGCAAACTCATTTTGAATTAGGTTACATTAAGGTCAGGTGCCTTTTATTCCAAGGGTATTTTTTTTAAATATTTTATCTCCAGTAATTGGTGGATACAATTACTCACAAAGTGTTAATACTTTGTGGTGGATGCCAACAAACCAGATAAAAATATGAATAAGGCTTTGATCTCTTTGCATCTTATCCTCCTTTTGTCTCCCTCCACTTCCATGTTCCTTCTCTTCGATGTCTCTTTGCTTCCATTTCTTAATTCCGTAATCCCTGTGTGTTATTTCAGGTTTATGAACCTGAAAATGAGATCTATGGTGTTTGAGGACTCGCTGTTTGAGGAGTGTTACTTTGAGGACATCACCTCCAGCAACACCTTCTTCAAGAACTGCACCTTTATCGCCACCCTCTTCTACAACACAGGTAGAACACACACACACACACACACACACACACACACACACACACACACACACACACACACACACACACACACACACACACACCCACCTAGCTAACACAAGATATCAAACAAATTATAATGAACATTGATACAACGTAGCTGAAGCAACGACGAGTTCCAACAACTTTTTTTAATCTAACAATGGAGACACAAATGTTTTAATGGCTGTATAACATCAATGTTCAACTTTAAATTATTGTCCACAAAGGAAATTTTTTCATTCAGCCAGGTGAAAAACATACAAACTTGAACACAAAATGTTATTTAAAACATAAATAAATATCAGTAGTGTCTGTGATGCACAAATGAGTGGAAGATGTGCATTCTGTGGATGCAGAAAAAGAAGGGCTGCATGTCTCGGCCCCTCAGCCTCTGGCATGGGGTACTTTCCATAAAATCATCTCTCAATCTCTCTGCAAACCAAACCAGCTATTAGGCTAACTGAAATAAAACCAATCTCTAGGTATGGTGAAGGGTATGTGATGATGTGGGGCTATTTTAATTCCAAAGGCCAAGGGAACTTTATCAGGATGCATAGTATCCTGGATCCATGAAATAACTGGCCTTTAAAAATAAAAATCTGCCTGCCTCGATGGGAATTTAACATAGGGGTGTACTGACTTATGCCGCCTGTATATTAAGGAAGAACATTTATTTATTTACGATACATTATTCATTCACAAAGAAAATTGGTGTCCTTAAAGATTGGATTTTTCCTCATTTTTTCTAATTAAGGCATTAAGATCAATTTCCAAAAGATGATTTTTTTTATTCCTCTTTTTAGTCAACTTTAGCATGGGTGTCCTAATTTTTTCACATGACTGTACATCTTTGGCTTGAAAATTGAAAAAGTGAATAAACTCTATTTTGAAAGTCTAAATGTGGTGGAAGCTGTGCAGTGAACCTTCACCCTGCCACTGCTAACAAACAATCTTTTCTTCCCCCCCCTCTCTCTGTCCGTATTCTCTCTATGCTATTTATAGTGCTTTAAAAGGTCTCCTTATAAAAAACATTCTTTTAAGTAAAGCTTTTGGGACACTTTCACTATTTTGTGTTTGCTGTCTACAAATGCAATCTTTCTAAGGGATTGTGTGAGTTCATTGTTGTCATCTAGTATCATGATGGATGGAAGATGGTGTCAATTGTTAAGACAATGTTCATTTATTACACCTGCCTGGTAAGAGTTACCAGTGTTTTAGCTTTACAATCTATTATCAAAACAATAGCCCTAGGGTTAGGGTTATTTTTTGCATCTGATAAGACTTCGTTTTAGTGGACGCAGTATTTCTCCTTCTCCTGATGTTTAAAAGAGCAGCAAAATAAGCTCCAACTGTTTGTCAAAATGGCTCAATTACTTTCCTTTTCCCTCTCCACTGACTAACTGGCACTACACCGAATGCAGCATTGCAGAGCAATGTCTCCTAGCAACCCAGACTGAACCCTCCATTATTTCAGGTTTAAAATTGCCAAACTCTCTCTATGATTTATTTTTCTCCGCCGAAATGACAACAGATGTTACATGTAGAAAGCCGAGGAGAACTGTGTCTTTGTACGTTTTAGAAAGGGGACACAGGTTTCAGCAGCTGTATCCACGCATGCAAACACTTAGATACAATAGATATATCAGCCAGACCTTCCGCTCGCTTTGTTAGTTGTTTTGCAGTCTTAACACATGTCAAGCAATCACTCACAGCTGCTATCAGCAGCAGCCAGGAGTTCCTCATTAGAAAGGGAATTAGAAACTTGTTTGCTTACTAATACTTAATCTCTTTTTTGGCTCCCTGTTCAGAACTTGAGGCTGTCTGATAGTTGTCATTGTGTATCTTTTTATTATTACAATGCGGCATGATGGGAACAAACCACAATGACGAATGCAGTTGGGCTATACAGTTGTGGCATGTTAGTCCCTATGTACTCAGCTACACGCTCAAAGGACTATTCTTCACAGTGTATCAACGTACAGTGCTATTACTGTAAGATTGGTAATTGGGAAGATGTCAATGCATATTCACCTACTGCCATGGAGTGACTCTTGGCAGATACTATTGAGCTTTGATTCCACACAAAAAAATATTTTAATATAATAAAATACCTGTGGGGTTGCAAAAAATTGGTTGAGACATTCTAGTTGCATTAGCCCAAATGATCATGTCGTCATTCTGAAAGTGACAATTTGTAAGTTATTTGTGTCAAGTCAATTTTATTTACTGTATAGCACAGAATCACAAGTATGTCTAAGACGCTCTGTCCATGGTGCTGATTTAACCCTAAACTATAGCCTACATACTATATTTGTAATATACTGTAGCTATATAGCCTGATGCTGTTTTTCCAGAGCACAAGAAAGGATTCAAGCTTTGTTTGACAGGTGATTGTAGCTATATGTCCATGGTTTAAATAGTAACCGCTGTCAGGCCTGTCACTGTTTTACAAGCCACTATTTTAGACAACACATCCTCATACCTAAACGACATTAAAGGTCCATTTCCAAAGACTCCCAAAACAACACATACGGCCATTCTACAGTATTTACTGTCCCACGGTGCCGGTTTAATCATGTGACCGTTCTATTAAACCTAAGAGCCGCAGTTTTAAACACATGGTTAACGTTGTGAAACGGAAATAGTTAAGTTAAGGCAACAAAAATACTTAGGTTTAGTTAAACATCAGGGATTGGCTTAAAATGAGTCACGTAAAACTACTAAAATGAGGACATAATGTGACGGACGTCATTGCGTCACAGACTAAGGTCCGTAAAACTTGGGTTTACTCCGGATGCTCCGGTTTGCTGCATTTATTGAAAAAGGAACAATTCGTAGAAAAGTAAATATATTGTTTAAAATGAGGTATATGAAATATGTAGCCTTTTTGCACTGAATCAACTTAAAAATAGCATCACTTCAATTATCACTTATTACAATAATACACTGTATTCACAAGATGGCGCCCGCGGCCCGCATGTATATATGAACGGTACTGCAGCCCGCATGTATATATGAACGGTACTGTGTTTCTAAACTATCTTTTTAATAAACTGTCTGTACACTTACAAAGTTCTCAATGCTTCGGTTTACATGTAGGCACCCTCATTATGGTACCGTGGAAGTGTGGTGCTATTTTGTACTTTGTTAGTGGTATAGAAATAGAGATTTCTCTCTGCCCCGACGACTAGCGTTATAAGGTATTTAGCGGTTTGCGATAAAACTGGTCACATTCGATTAGCATGAAAACATCCCAGAGAACGGTCAACTCAGTACCCATGTGTTATTAACCCCTAGGTTCATTTTGAGCCGGATTTGTCCTTTAAACAACAGCACAAGATTTCTGTCACTTATGTGTTCACAAAAAAGGAAAATTGTGCAAAAAAAGTGTTTGAAATAACAATAATAAAACTTTTTTGTGCCCCCACCCTCCTTTCTCGCCAGATCTCTTCAAGTATAGGTTGGTCAACTGCAAGCTCATCAACAGCACTTTCCTGCACAATAAAGAAGGCTGCCTGCTCAGTGACGTCAGTGATGAGAACAATGCATACATGGTCTACTTCGTCAGTTTCCTGGGCACCTTGGCTGTGTTGCCGGGCAACATTGTCTCCGCGCTGCTCATGGACAAGATCGGACGGCTGAGGATGCTAGGTAATATGAGCGCAGGGCCACATTACTCAGTCAGCACCATGTCTATGGAAAGAAAAGTTGAATGGGAGTTAAGTTTGCACATCAGTGGAAAACTGAGTGTTAAAAGATCTTCTGAAACACCCTCCTCTACCTTACAAACCCTGGGCTGTGTGTTCAAGGCACTTTTCTTATTTGTTGCATTATAGCTGCACATTTGCTGCTGGTAGAAGACTTGTACTGTACCACTCTGTAGAATTGCAGAGAAGTTGCTGAAAAAAAACAGGCAGATTAAGCTAGCAATGCCCTGATAAATACAGTTTAAAAAAAGTTAGGATAGTTCAGTGGGTGCTACTGTGACCTCACATTAGGAATGGATGAGGTTGGATGTTTCCCAGCTAATGACGTGGTGTCCTCCAAATAGCCAAGTACGACACTATACTTTTTCGCACATTTTCCACATGTATAAATCAGAGTGCCTCTTAGTCTTAAGGAGCCCTGTGGTGGACCCTGACTGTGTCTCTCAGGGTATATGATGGGATTGCTGTTCTGCAGAACAAATTTGATAAATTCCAGATTTTCTCTTCTGACACAGAGACAAGGTCGGCCCACTTAAAAAGTGCAGAGTGATAAATTACACCTAGAGACTGATGCTGTAGATGATATTACTGTAATCTAGGACTGAGAGAAAAGGATCTGGAAGAAAAAGTCCCAAAAAAGATTTGTCTACATTATGTGAGAGCGATGGGATCATGTATATTACACTTTTTCTGGCATGCACTGTCTGGTCTAATTACATTAGAATTCAAAAGTACAGGCTAATAATAATTTTCTGTTTATATATGCACGATTTCCTTCCTTTCTTCATACATCACTGCTTCCCTCCACCTTTCTTTGTCTCCCTTTGTCTACCTCCAGCTGGCTCCAGTGTGATCTCTTGTGTCAGTTGTTTCTTCCTGTCCTTTGGCAACAGCGAGTCAGCCATGATTGCTCTGCTCTGCCTGTTCGGGGGAATCAGCATCGCTTCCTGGAATGCTCTGGATGTGCTGACTGTCGAGCTCTACCCCTCTGACAAGAGGTAGGAAATTTAGGCATGAAATCTCCTTGACACAGTGAAGACACGGTCAGTGGGGCTGAATGACGTGTCAAATTATGTCATAAGAGTTGCCCTACAATGATTGGTTGGCCTACGGGGATGGATGACATTGTGGGGTGAAATCATTGGTGATGCATGTGATGTAAAGCACTTAGCTGTCTTATTGCCACCCAATGGCTTTAGTAGGACTTGATCTTTTTTTGGAAATAGCTGAGTGTGTAAATCCTACTTGGATTTATTCATTGAAATGCAACCTAATATAAGACAAGATATGAGAATTTGTGGATAACATAATTAAAAAATGTTACCAAAGCAAGAACATGTATCTTTTGGGTTGCCCATCTGTATTCAGTGTGGAAACAGCTTTTACATTTTCATTTTACATGATGTAGCTCCACCTTGTGGTTACATAGAGTCCCTACAGCTTTTAAAATAAATAAATTGTAAAAGCAGATTAAATTCTGAGACTGTATTTGAGATACAAAGTGAAAGATGAATCTTCTGTTACTCTATAATTCCACTGCTTTTTTCCTTTGGTTGTTTTTATTCCTTCTTGATACATTTTTAACAACAGACTGACTCTGTACTCTTTATCTGCCCCCTCTCTTTTCTCAGAACCACAGCATTTGGCTTCCTCAACGCCCTCTGTAAATTAGCGGCTGTTTTAGGCATAAGCATCTTTACCTCGTTTGTTGGTATCACCAAGGCTGTGCCCATCCTCTTTGCCTCGGGGGCGCTGGCGGTGGGCAGTTTTCTGGCCCTCAAACTACCAGAGACGCGAGGTCAGGTGCTGCAATAGTGTGGCGCCAACAACTCTCCGGGGGGGCAGAAGAGTTTTCACCACACTGTGAAAGAACAGTTCAAGAGCCCTCCAAATCCTTCCCTCTAACCCCTCTCTCATAATGATAGAGTAAAGTTTCTGCACATAACACAACGCAGAAGAGCGACACAGATCTGCTGTAAATATTTTGGATTGGTGATTAAGGTAATAGTGAAGCTGTGACAAACTATTAGAATGCTCGACTAAACATTGAGCTGAGACAAATTGCTGATGATTTCTCAGAATTGTTGCCGAAACGTGATGCAAACGTAATATTAACATGTTCAGTGAGAGCATGACATTTCATTCCCATGGGATAAAATAGTACATTTATATTTGGCCCCAAATCCAAGTACCGTACATACACCTGGGGTTGGAGGTCGGGATGGGGGTTCTTGATAATGAGCCATGCAAATAGACTCATAGAAATGACCACTAGCCATTGTTACAGAGTTCTCTGTAGTCACCTCCATTCTTCTCAGCAAATTCAACTCACCTGTCAAGTCTTGGGTTCTTTGCCATTGTTGGACATAAAATCAAAAATGTGACATTTAATGCCTTGATTTGAAGCATTTTTGACCATGCGTGGGAAAACCAAGACCCAACTCTCTTGGCTTTCTCTTAAACAAAGACCTGTCCTCATTCTTTGTCTCCTGGGGTTTTGTGTTGGTGTACAGATTAACTGCCATTTTATAGATTATAGAACATTCCAGGTTTGCTTTTGTTATTGTTAGAATGTGACAAGGAGATCAATCGAGCCCCTTCTCCCTTTAAAACATTGTTTCTGATCACCTTTGTGAGATTATGAGATCTTTCGAATCAGTTAGCCCAATGGTTATGTTTCCCATGCCAAGTGAACATTGTGTGCTGTCATGATTTCATCACAAAGATGAAGATGTTTGTTAAAGTGTACATTTAAAGCACAACCATTTGCCAGTGTGAATTTCCCCAACATTTTCTTGACTTGATGAAAATGTTCAGAATCTCACAATCAATCACCTTTTTTCAATCATACTGGATATCCCTTTGTAAGAAATGCCTTCTTAGTACCTCTCCTCCTAGGCTTACAGTATGTTCGTCTCTTACAATATATGTTTTGGAGGGTGTTATGCATGTCACAAAGTATGTATGTAAATTTATGAAAATTGAGAGTACAACATGTAAAAACAGAGCTTTGGACAAGTTGCACTTGCTCATCGGTTAGTCTGGCTTAAGTCCCCGTAATGCTTTGACATTTCCTAACCACAACAGACAGCACCATGCTTTTATTCTGCCGTTGGTAGCAGTGATACCACGACAGCTGATCTCCTCCTTAGAGGAGAGCAGTTTCCACAGGATGTTCTTAAAAATATATTCTTAAAAATATTCCTTTATTACCTTAAATCATATAATGTACACATGTGGAAGAAAAGTAGGTAATTACAAAGGAGAAAAAGAAATTACACAAAAAGGCTACACTTTTAGTTTTGTTGGTTTCAGTGTGTAAGAGATGACCGACTTTAATCTAATTGTTTGTGTGAACTGAATGTTTATATTAATGTGAGTGTGCTTCTTAGTGCAATATTGAACCTCTGTGCAATATTGAGATTTTTTTATTTTTTTTGTCTATATTTATATATTTTACCATTTCATATTTGGCAAACATCCTGATTAGTGAACGTTTGTGGGGTAGCTGTCTTATATAATGATAAGTGAACATGGTGTGATAACATACTGAACTTTTGCTCTTGGATCAAGACAGGCTGAACGATTAGATTTTATCATCAGTAGAGTAAATATAAAAATTGCAAAGTAAAATGTTACTAATTTACGATGTCCTTGGGGCACATAACATGTTAAACAATGAGGAATAATTGCAGTTGAAAGGATTTTTCTTCTAATGAAGGTATGGATTTCAAGTGCACGGGGACCTTGTGTTTATTAGTGCTTTATTATACAAATGTAGCTAAATATAACCCGAGATTCACCATAGAGAACTCACTGCCAAGGGCTGATTGTCATATATCCCACATTATAACAGCAAGGTGTTGGCGAAAATTATTGCCACATTCCCCTCATCTAGAAAAGCAAGAGTGATATGTTCACAATTGCATGGTTGAGGAAAAACAATCATGAAAATGTCAGATTAACAAAAAAAACGTTTTCGTCCAAACTGCCATTTTGTAGGATAGCAGCCATACGTAGACTCAAAGACAGTTAATAATAAAATAAAATAAAATAGACAACCCATTGCACTAAATGTACACTGTCGTACATGCACAATTGTGAATGCCTTGAGTTCTTCAAGACACAATCTGACGCAGTCTTGCTAGTGATTTAATGAAGAACAAGGTGAGCGTTTAGCAAGAGCACAAAGACCAAAACCTACCAAATGACAAGATTATGAACACGAGTGCAGTTGTGAACATAGGTGCTTTGAGCTTTGATGACCTGCCCCTTACATTTCACTCCCTCCTTCTCACACTGATAAATCCCTAATCGTTCAAATTTTACATCTGACCCATTATCTATAAGTGTGCCATGAGTACCACCTCTCATTAATTATTGCCAAATATTTTGTATGGCCTGAGTTTACACATTACACCACCAATTATCTGTTATAGATATGAATATATGTAAATAAAAGTACTTATAATGTAACTAATAAGATAGCTCTTCAAACATTTTGACCCCTGGAAATATACTATATTGCAGTCAGTCTTTGTAGGTTGTCAGCCATCTAACATGTAACATGTAAAACAAAAACAACTGGACTTATTATAGTAATGAAGATTTAGCACAACTCATCTGAGAACCTGTCTGCCTGAGTCCAGGTGCATTTGTTTTCAAACTGCAAGAATTGATGGCTTCAGAAGCCAGAAGAAAAAGAAAATGGCCAGCAAGTCAGAAAACAAAATGTCCTCATATGCCCTCATAAAAGCACATTGACAGTATATAAACACACATAAGCTGTACAAATATAAAGGCTAAGCATCAGGAGTTCTATTCTCTGTATGTTGTCCTGTATCACCCATGAAATTTAAGAAGATGTCAAGATAACTGTTGTATTTGTTCAACATGGAATGCTGTTAAAGCGCTGTCCTGTCTCAGTGACTCAGTTCAGGCTCGGTCCAAGTTAAAATGTCTCTTGTAGATACATATCTTAGCTTATGTTACAGGGTTTTTTGTATAATTAACTTGTTGCCTGCGCAACAGTCAATCGTGAGTGCAAAAAGTTAACAAAGCAATAAGTGTTTGGGTATTTGTCTCTTATTCTCTTCTTTGAAGCTATTGGGGAATTGGAGCACATTACTATATGCTGGCCTTGTCCACTAAAATGCTGAGTGTTGGCTTAATAATGAAACAGCTAACATTCGTGTGTACTCTCTACAACAACCCTAAGTCTTGAGGCTTTTGTCAACAAGATTGCATTGCCATTAATTAAATGTAACAAAGAATTTATCACCGTTGTCATTGTACTGTGCTGTAGAACCTAGTTGATTGTAAGTATAGAAACTGTTTGTGGAACCATTAATATAAACAAAAAGGTTATAAAAAAAAAAAAAAAAAGTGTAAATGAACAATGCTGTATGTTGTCTTTGATTTTGTGTATTTTGTAAATGAGAATGAAATACAAGTAATTACATCAATGTTAAATACCGGTTATGAATCATAGTTAGCCTAAATGTGACAACATCAGTTCTGTTAAACGGTGTGTGAGATCTTTTCTTATATTTTCTCATTGTTGATTTTTGTTTGGGTTTGCGCTATGCTGTGCAACTGACCCTTTGGAATCACAATGGATAACAAAGAACCACGAAATAAACAAAGTATGAAAAGTCAATCTTTGTCATTTCTTTGTCTATAAATGTTGTTTTGTGTTTGTAACATCCGTATAATACGCTTCCGTAATAACAGACACTAGAAATGGTTAAAATAATGCAGCTTCCAGCAGTGCTGCTACAGGACTTCAAAGCGTTAAAAAAAAACAAAAAAACTACACAACCCAGATGGTGTTCTAGCACTTCCGGTTAGTGTTGCGTTTATGGTACCAGGGACGGAGCTTGCAAGGTGAGTAGCGTTAGTTAACAAAATTCACTCTACACCTTAGCTTATTGACTAGGTGATGTGTATTAATAAACACATACCGATGCATTATCTTTTAATGGGGCTGTTCGGCGTTGAGACTCCTTAAATCTCAGTTTTCTTACGTGATGTTTGCTATGAGAGCTAACAGCGAATGCTAGCAAACAAGCAGTAAATTAGCTCAAGTGTAGCTTGAAGGTTTAGATAAGTAGCTACGCTACCTAGCTAGCTATTCGCAAAACTGGCGCCGTAAAAGCATTATTACCGTTATTAAAAGTCGTGTCACCACTACAGTTGCATACAACTACATTTATTCTGTTATTTATTTGAGTGGATAACACAGGCTTTCAGTTCATCTGACGCCAGGCTTTCACTGGAACTGCCATGACAGGTGTTGTGTTGAGTTTTTAATGCCTGCCGAGAATTGCGTCCAACTCGCGGGCAGTAACTGTCATTTCTGCCAAATAATGCATGCTGCACCCCTTGCCGCATGGAGACTCCTTAACACGTATTCCTGCCGAAATGTGCGTCCACCTAACGGGCAGCAAGGAAATGCTGCTACTACTGAGTCAATAAAACATCGATGACTCTAAACGTTAAAAAATGATTGACTTACCTCAGGGGTCACTTTATTATGTACACATGTAACGTTACAATCTAATCCAATTCAATCAAACAGCTCTGCTATGAATTCTACATTTATTTTACACTGTTTAGTTTTTGATGACATTGTCTCAATTGTATATTTACCATTGAGGTTTTAGTTAAATGTGGAGTTGTCTTGGTCAATTTAGTAGTGTTACAATTGAACTGATAGTGTGTGTTTCGAAATGTAGGCCCACTTTGACACAGATCATTTCGTGATCAGCCTAAGTTCTACCACTTAGCAGCAGTCAGATGAGGCTTTACAATGCAGAATAAGGATGGAAAGAGAGCCTTTTTTTCCATACTGGCCAGCAGTCTAATGTATTAAAGCATATATGACTACTAAGGTGATTATCTTTTGTAATTATTATTATTTCCTTAGATGTTAGACATGTATGTAATAATGGGCATTTCTACAGTAGGTGATGTACATTTAGAGATGCACTGATCCAGCTTTTTCTCTCCTGAATCCGTTTCCAATACTTAAACTCAGGTTATCTTCCAATGCCGTGTACCTAATTGATACTAGTGTAGTGTGTTAGTACACCTCAAAGCTTGTTAATAAATCAAAATGCATACCAGAACATGTATATCTTTCCGGTCATTGAATAGCCCGTCACCTGTATTTATACCCATCTGGCTTTCATAGGTGGTCTCCTGCCACAACCTCCGATGCTGCCTACTGTCCTCCGCTGTGTTCGGCCCATCTCTACCAGTCTTGCCTTAAACCGGCCTCTGGCCCACTTCAGACCACACATGGACCCAGACCCCAGCCGGCCCATTGAGAGGTCTATCAGATCCAAACTGACCGACACACTCGAGCCGGTCCACTTAGAGGTCCACAATGAAAGCCACATGCACGCTGTGCCCCCTGGCTCTGAATCCCATTTCCGTGTCCTGGTTGTCAGCTCCCAGTTTGAGGGTCTGTCATTGATAAAGCGCCACCGTCTGGTTAATGAGGCTTTGAAGAAGGAGTTGAGTAGCTGCGTTCATGCACTATCAATCCAAGCAAAAACTCCTGAGCAGTGGAGAAGTAACCCCTCCCTGGCTAAGAGTCCGCCTTGCATGGGAGGCTCGAGGGGAGATCACACAGTGGAGGAGAAACTGAAGGCCGGGCGGGAGTAAAGGTTTGGACTATGAAGCTGTCGGACTTAACTGTGAAGAAGGCAGGTGAATGCTGTAGAAGAGGTGTAAAAATCATTGTCGTTAATGTAATGGCAGTCAGGATTCTGTTGTAGATACAAATAATAATACAAAAATGGGTTTTCTGTGGTTATTCTATCATAATAAAACATACATTGTAAACATTAAATCAACAGTGTGTTTTAGAGCTACATTTTGTGCAATCAAACAAATGTTACAATAGCCCGTCGCAAAACAGGTGGTTCGTGGTCGTAGGTATATTTTGCACTAGTGTTGAATTAGTACAATACTGAGCAAACACTGCAATTCCATAGGCTAGTGTGAGGACTTTCCATAGCAATCCTGCCGCTCATAGTTCTTAGTCTCCATGATTTCAGATTGGTGCAGTAAATAATGGAACTGTATTGTCAGAAAAGCTCATATTGCATGAATAATAATGGCATTTACCAGAGGTCAAGAGTGGATGGTCATTACTGCATTGCTGCAAGTGAGTCAAAATAACAGTATTCTTAGAATAAAAAACATTTCTGCGATTGATGATTGAAAGTCTTAATAACCAGGCAGGACATTTATTAAAAATTAACTCTTTACACAACCTGACAACTGAAAATGTGTGAGTGGCAGGGGTCATGCTTGAATTCAGTTATAATGGTCTTACCATAATTAAGATGATAAAATAAACCTGTGAACTGTATCTGACTGAAACAATGAGGCGGTGTCATGACATTCAAGTCTTAAGAAACAGGTCCGGGGTCCCTCACCTTCTTTTAAAGGGTAGGTTTACATTTTTCTAAGTCTCGCCTTGTATGCCTTCTACAAACCTGCCACCCTGTTGGTCAAATGTAATTTGTTACCAACATCTTTCTATAAGTCCCAAATAATCACTTAACATAACTATGCTAGAATATTCTAATTAAAAAGTTCAATTTCAGTTATGCTTATTTATCTAAATAATCTCAGATAACCGTGTTATGAAATAAATGGAATTCCGAATTTATAAATTGTAATCTTATATAGTGAGAGAGTGTGAATAATGTTAGTACAGCTGGCTCAACACACGAGGGCAGTATGTGCACAATTACATGACAAACTGAATTGGGTGAGAGGGCTGATGAATACAAGATGTTAGAAGTCAGTTTTTATCTTCTCTTCATGATTGTACATGTAGTCTTACTAAAAACACAAAATGGTGATAAAATAAGTAACCCCAGGGCTAATGTGCGAGAAATTTAACCACTCAATGTATTTTATAACGTAAAAATATAAACATAAATCCAGTATCAAATGTTTTAGCTCACAACACATTGGACACAAAAACAGAACAAATTGTCTCTGAAATCAAGGGTGACAAAAGTCTTTGATACAATTATCCCATGAATTATAAATGATAATGATCAATTATATTTATCTGGATTATTATTGTTTTAGCTTTTCAGCAATTGGCTGAACAGACCAGAGGACAAAAGTACAACATGTTCAGTAGCTTGCGCTCAGAATGACACACTCTTTACTGTGTGTGTGTGTGTGTGTGTGTGTGGGGGTGTGTAAGAGAGGGTGGGCGTCTATTTTTGTCTTTTTGGGTTTGGGGTTGTATATGTCACTGTTAAAGGTCTTCTTGTCCTACCATCAACCCTGATGACAGCCAAAAATCACTCCTCAAGCCCCCGAGCGTGATAAGACAACACATACACGTCGAAAATAGTTGGTGGGAGTCTTAACAAACAAGGATCCTTTACCCCAATTATCATTTATCTGCAAGATGAATTTGCTACAGATATTATTATTATTTTTATTTTTTTTAAGAAACGTCCACATTTGACAAGAAAGAGACGGCACCAAACGCACACCACAGAGCCAAAGCAAACTTGTAATGCTTTGCTGCACAACCTATTCAAAGTTATTGTTGGCTCATAAAGACAGACCTTCAGTGGAATGTGGTGTCACTTCAAGGTAATGCGTGTCGTCTTCTAGGCCTACTATCATCCTCCGCCTGGAATTGACAGGCTGTCAGGACTCACAAAAGGCTCCGGTGAGGAGGGTGAACAACTGCTGTCACTGGTTTGGAAAAAGGAAAACAGTAACACAACCACTTTATGACCCCTGCTCACCCATTAGAGCCGGGCCTAAGGGGGCAAAAAGCAAGGTCGGGGCTGTGGGAGAAAGCAATAAGCTGGGCTGTACTGCCCGGGGACTCGCAGACTGTCTCTGCCGATAGGATTTACGTGTCTTGATTCCAGGTGCTGTTATGATGGAGAGGGAGAAGACGTCAAGTCGTCAAGGGTGATTAGGTGGAGTGTAGAGACTTGTCTTGCACTTAAAACGTTGGCCTGTTTTACATGTGTGAGTAGTACATCACCTATTTTGTCCATGGCAGGTATACAGCAAAGTAACAGGGTCGGTCAGTTCACCTTTATAGATTGACTTGTTATGGCCAGAGATGGAATTGTAAGTGCTCTAATTGACTTTTTTTTTTTTTTGTTCATGCACTTTTCCTGTTTAGTGTATTCTAAGATCAGTAATTTTGCCTTCACTTCAATAGATGTGGACAAAGTAATCTACTCAACTACTTTTGGCAAGAAAAACAGCAATTTGAGAGTAGCCTACAGCTGTGCAATTAAGGCCTAATCAGAAGGGGGGGGTCTACTTAACCCTCCTGTTGTCCTCTGGTCAGATTTGACCCATTTTCAAAAAGTTTCTTTATCAGAAATTTTGGTTTCTTTCAACCAAGTTTTCAAAAGAAATAATGTGGATGGCTCCCCTACAACGTTCTTCACAAGTTGTATTCAATTTCATTAGATTTTTTTTTTTATATAGAAGAACGTTGAAAAAAGTGACAAAATGTCGGGAAAAGCTTCAAAAACATGGGGAAAATAACGCACAAAAACGTCAAAAGGTGCAGAAAAAAAAAATGTTGAAAGAAGTGACAAAAACATCGGTGGAAAAGCAACAGAAGTGTCGAAAAAGACGTCCAAAACGTTGAAAAAAAGTTTACATTTTGACCCAGAAAAACAAAAAGTTGCATGGTCGACGGGAAGACAACACAAGGGTTAAGTTTGTATTTAACTTTGTGTGGCGGTGTCTGATCACACAGGAGATGGTCACTATTTTTGAGATCATCACTCAGAGGGATCAGGCTGCCACAATGGCCCTTTCACACTTACCATACTCTGTGTTGTGTTCAGAAAAGCTTCTTTACATGAGTAGCTTTTTACACAAGTCATCTTCCACTTCAGTAATACTTTGTCAAGTAACAGTACTTGTACATGATTAGGTAATTGTAGTAATCTTTCTGCCATTTGTTATTGCTTTCTTATGCAGGCGATGTTATGCACTGTCAGAGTCTATTTAGATCTTATTGCTCAGGTTTGCGTACGTTATACACGTGTAATTTTGATAGCGTTTTAATACAGTGGCCATTAATTAATGTGTTTTTTAATTAAATCTATTCAATTAAAAAGCCAAATTAAAGTTCATACATACACAAGCTGATACAAGTACATTAAACTAAGAATTGTTTTCCATAATGAGATGTTGATATGGGGTTGGTTTAAAATGTTGATGATTTTAGGCTAACCAGTGCTTTAAGAAGTACTCAGGTCGTTTACCTAGTAAAAGTAGCAACAATGTAGAAATACAATTATGAGAAAAAGTAATTCAAAATCCTACTGACGAGAAGTACCATTAGCAAAAATGATTAAAAAAAAATAAATACATTTCCCTACAGTAAAATGGCACCTGTGAATGATATATTATTTATTTTATATTAAAATTCTTAGATTTTTAATACTGATGCATCAATGTGTAATCAGCATGTCACTGTAATATAGTGAGGTAGTTTAGTCCAGTGGGTCCTAACCTAGGGGTCAGGGCCCCTCCACAGGGTCACAAGATAAATCGGAGGGGTTGTGAGATGGTTAATGGAAGATAAATTATATATATTTATTTTTCTAAATCATGTTTTTTTTAATTGTGTACTCAAAGGAATATCAAATTCTTGTTTTTTTGAGAAGTTTCATGAGAATATTTAGAAATATTGAAAGGCCAGTCAATGTCCCCACATGGGGATGGACACAATTGATACAATGGCTTTACAATAAATATCATAAATAAGCTATTCGTTTGACTTATATTTACCAGAAGCATATAGCAATTGTGTATTTGTAGCATTGATGTAATGGACTGCATTTTATTTTAAGGAGTTCCTTTACTTTGTCAACTGTATCAGCTCTTTCAGAGTCGATTTCCAGTAGACGTGCACCAAGCCTTTTCTACCATGTCCAGACTGCGGTGGTGATGGATCTGTCTCCGGTCCCAGGTCTGGCCCATATGGCCTGGACGGTGCAGCAGGTCAGTGGGAACCCACCTTGGCAGCGCTGTTTCTGCGTCAGAGCCCCGGGACAGATGGTGCCAGGCTGGGCTGAGACCTCGGGCAGGGCAGGGTTCCCGCAATGAACAGCCGCTGATTTACGCAGCGGCTCCGGACTGAGGGCAGGGGTGCGGGGGGGGGCTCCTTCTGCGCAGCTGACCCCTGCTGGTTGCAGGGTCATCCATCGGGAGGAGGAGGTGGGGTGGGTACGACAAATGGGTGTCTGAGAAAGAGTGGTTTGGTCATCCCAGGGGACTGGCTTCATCCTCTGGCCCCCTGGTCAGCTGCTGGATCTGTGCAGCATGTGTCTAGGAATAGCAGCCTGTTAAACGCATTTAATTCAAACCCTCACAAGGAACAACAGTCATTACTTTTATTGTCTTAACACTAAACCTCATGTCATTGCACAATAGAAATTGTTTGTCATAAAGGAAACTGTAGCACAATTTTGTCCCATAGTAATATTGAAATAGTACTACAATATGTTGCTCACTGTTGTAGTTAAACCATTACAGAAGGCAGTTCCCAATCATCAGTCCTAATTACAGTTTATTAATCAAAGAATGGCTTTTAAAAGCTCCCACGCTGGTCTGGTGATTAATCTTTAGCTGGTTTCATGTTGTAAAAAAACAGAGTTGAATTTAGGGTGATGGTAATAGGCTATTAAGGCTTTTTAATTGGGAAGCCCCCCCCTTTAGCCAACTCTCTCTCACCACACCGCCAACTAATGAAATCAGTGAATAGCCAGCTTGAAAGAGAAGGACAAAAGCAGAGATAGGGAGAAGACAATATCCTTGTGTGGGAGAATTAGTTACACTCAGTAGTCTAAGTATTCAAAGCGCACAGCAAAACAAAAAAAAAAAAAGGGGGGGGGGGGGGGAGGCTAGAGAGGGATTAAGAGAAAAGTCCTCACAGGTGGGTTTCTGGGAGGGAGGAGGGGTCACATGACAGGACGTTACCTCGTTTGATAAACAACAGCCGGGGCCCACAGGAAGGAGGAAGGGAGTTATTTTATAGGCGGAATTAACTGCTTCACTGCATCAGGTATTCATTATGGTAAATCTCCCAGGTGTGCTGAACATGCAAGTAAAGTCAAACATCTTAGGAGGTTGGATTTGATGCAAAACAACTTGGAATGAGATATTTGCTGAGGACAGTAATGGTGGGAACTGGCAAGGACCTCACAAACTGATTACAAATCACTGGTGTAATTCTTAGTGATGCAATTTTAAGTTAGATTTCTTCTTTTGCCTTTTACAACTTTTTTGTAGCAGAAATACAGGCTCCACCTGTCATGATTACTGTGCACTGTCAGGAAATAAGACATAGAATCCCAGGTAGACCTCTGCACCTTGTTTTCTGAGATTGTTGAGCAGTGGTGGAATGTAACTAAGTACATTTACTCAAGTACTGTACTTATGTACACAATTGAGGTACTTGTACTACTTTGAGTCTTTTCTTTTAATGCCACTTTATACTTTTACTCCACTACATTTCAAAGGGAAATATTGTACTTTTTACTCCACTACATCGATCTGACAGCTTTAGTTACTACTTACTTTACAAATTAGGATTTTTTGCACACAAAACAGTTAACAGTTACTTCTTAAAAAATATTGTTTTATTATATATTACACTACACAACAATATACAGGTCTACATGTGAAGCTGAAATAATTAGCCAATTAGTCACTTAGTTGACTGAAAGAACTGTTTTGATCGTTTCCGGTTTCTAAAATGTGAGGATTTCTCTGCATTTTCTGCACCTGGTAATACTTACATATATTTTTACTTAAGTAACATTTTCAATGCAGGACTTTTACTTGTAACAGAGTATTTTTACAGTGTGGGATTAGTATTTTACTTAAGTAAAGGCTCTGAATACTTCTTCCACCACTGTTGTTGAAGCATTAAAAGCTTGACCACCATAAACAAAGTCTAAATTATGTGTAAAAATTTGGCCTAAATGTAGATATAACATCTGTATTTGAATAATGACAGATACCACAACTATTTGCTCAACACACTTTCATGTGTATATACACTTAGTCACAGTTTATATATATATATATATGTATGTATGTGTATATATATATATATATATGTAAATGTACATTTATTGTTAGACGGAACACTGCAAATTACTGAGAGTCAAGAGGTTAATTCCACTCAGGAGAAATAAGATAGTATCAAGTGAAAGTGAGTCATTTTAATTGAATAGTGACAAATGGTTTGACTTTCATGAGACTGGGAACGATGGACTTGCAGTCCTGTGATGTATGATTTTCAACAACTCCTGAAATAGCTGTTCTGAAAATTACTTTCAGGAGGATCAGGTGTCCCCAAAATGTATCAGTAACTAGGCAGCTGGTTGTAATTCCTCACTTAACCTTTCTTGTTTCTAATGAAGTAAAACGAGTGGTTAGGTTATGGAGAAAAATAGGAAAACAATCAGGCACGTGTTGGAATGTTACATTTTCGTGGTTCACTCCAATGGCAATAATAAACGTTGTAATAACAACTCATACAATTCCCTAAATGCAGACTTGGTCATCAGACAGCCCATTTCAGATCTGGTGATCCTGTGTCTTTCAACAAATGACCAAAAAGAAAAGAGATGCCACTGAAAACGTTTGTGACAAAATCAGCTGACAGCAAAGATGAAAAGTCAAATTAAGTAATATCTGTATTTTCACTGTGTGACAGCCTTTTGGTTAATGCATTTTTTTTTGTATCCTTGTTTTGCTCAGTCAATCCCATGATCACAGCAGTAAGTCATGAGAGTTTTTCCTTGAGGCGTTAAAGCATAGGGCTGGTTAGGCTGGTTTTCGGGCCAGAGTGCACAGACCAAGGCCTTAGCCCTGAGCCCTGCACACTCAGTTACTGACACGCATGCTGCTCCCCTTCCCTCCCCTCCAGGGCACTAACCAGAGGAGTGTGCATGTCAAGACAGATGGGTCACAGATAAGGCTCTTTCAAAGCCTTCACTCTGGGCTCCCTCTGTACCCTCTTTCAACCTTTTTGCTCAACCTCTGTGATCTTCCCACTCCTGCTTGCTAGCTTTGAACCTGTGCCTCATTCCTATTGCACCCCCTCCGTCTCCACTCGCTGTCAATCACATCATTTTCTGTGAAAGCTATGACCCAGTTTGAACACTTTGGCTAGTTACCCTTTGCCTTAAGCGGCTTTCTCCTCATAAACTTCTTTTGACCTCTTATTAACTTTTATTTAACATTGAAAACAGTCCTCTCTTGATATAGTGATTGCTTCAAATCTTCCCTCAGCCTCTCCAGGGCTCCCAGTTGTTCATGGCCGAACCCTGACACATGACTTTCTCTGCCTTCCTTTTCCCTCCTTCTTTAGCACTGTGTCTGAATGAGGATTACATTCACTTAACCCCCTGGGGTTCTCGACAGCCTATATGATCATGTTTGTATTTCATGCACAGCGTGAAGCTATTATCATATCACCATATTATGTTATTGCTTCTCCCCTTGGGTATTACTCAGTGCTGATGTTTTTAGTGTTTTAAGTTTTTCAAACACCAGTGTTTAGAATATATTGTGGTATTTGAATGACAGCCAGCACATGCAGCAGAGCCATGAAGCATATGATATTCACATAGCTGCTTTTATAGTCGCTGCAGAAAGACCCAGCCACACTCATAAACCACCACTCCGACATGTTTATCATCATAAAACCAAAGGGAGAGTTAACAGAGATTGAGCACATTTATAGCTCAGCTTCAAATATCATAAAAAAAAAAATTGATTAGCACCAGGTTTTGTCATGTGGCCGCTTGTGTCACTTTGCACCTGCTGAGCCCTAGTTTTAGATGACATACATAAATGTTTGTGTTAGTTGTTATTTCTCAGTTTAGATGATTGCGGCTCTTGGAGTGGAAGTGTTTGTTGGCCAACCTCTTTGGTCCAGACTGAAATATTTGAACATTTATTAGATGGATTGCTATGAAATTTGGTGCAGACATTCATGGTTCCCAGAGGATTCATCCTGGTGACTTTGGTGATCCTCTGACTTTTCCTCTAGCTCCACCATGAGCCTGACATTTGTGGTTTTGAGTGACATGTATCAACAACTGTTGAATGGATTGTCATGAAATTTGACACAAACATTCATGTTCCCCTCAGGATGAATTGTAATAACTTTGGTTTATGACCAAGTATACCTGCAAAAATAATAACATTCCCACCAGCTAAAGCTGCACTAGCAAATGTTAGCATGCTAAAATGTTGAACTAAGACATTAATGAAAAAAATGGAAGAAAGCACAGACACCGACAGTGAAGTCCAGGTTTTAGTGAGCATATATGCAAAGGGAGAAATATATAAGAATATTTTTATATCAACCGCCTTACCTCTTACGTCACTTCAGCGTTTCTTTTGGTGGTGCGAATGCAAACAGAAAAAAAGGTATGTAGTTCTTGGTAGAGGGTGACACGGGAGTGCATTTTCACTTCTGTCCCATCCCAGTGCCACAAAAACTCCTGTCCCAATCCCAGAAGAATGACTCCTGTCCCCTCCCGTTCCCCTGAAAATATCTTGTGAAAAAAATGTCAGCCTCTAGTTTTCGGGGGAGCTCCCCAGTAGAGGGTGACAATTTTTCGGGACTCGCGAGGGTCACGGTATTCCCGCGGGAGTCCCGCAGTACAGGAGTCAATTTCACTGTTGGTAACGTGATAGGGACGGAATAGAGCATAGAAATCAACAGGAGCGGGACGGAGCCGGAGATTAAATAAAAAAATTACGCTACAATGCGGTGAGTGCGCCCAAAGATTGCGAGGCATTTTGTTTTAGAAAAGAGAACCACTTACAACTCCCAATACGTTTGTTGATTGGCTACTGCTAGCCGCAGAGTAGCCTATCAGAGCAAGACAAAGCAGCTGCCCTGATCACGAGCCAATCAATCAGCGTCAGCGACTACACCGAGAGTCGGCAAAATGGATTCTGGAAAGAAGCTGTTGCAATTGAAAGTGTCATCGAAGGACCCCTCAATCCATTTTCAGGAGCTGTGAGAAGATCTCCATTAGGAATTACATAGTGAAATCGCCTAGCCCTGCAGGTAACGCATATAAAGTGTAGCCTAAATTTCAGTGATTTGACCGCGAGTAACCAAACATGCTACATGGGGGCAACAGAGTCTGATAACTTTAGACAACATAGGGAACAAAACGGGAGCGGGACAGGATTTGGGAGTCTTTCTCTCGGGATTTTGCAGGACAGGAATTTTTTTTGGGGGTGGGGGGGAGGTAGTCACGTGATCGGGATATGATGGGAGTAATTTTGTGAGCTCGGGATGGGATGCGAGCGACAATTGATTCCCGTAACACCCTCTACTCCCCAGTGGGCAGCCGGAGTCCCTAGAACTGTTTGGTCTGAAAAACATCTAATGTCAACATTATACTCGCTAATCATCAGCATGTTAGCATTGTTATTTTAAGCATGTTAGCACGCCAATGTACAGCCTCACAGAGCTACTAGTGTGGCTGTAGACTTTTGTTGAAGTGTCTTGTTTCACTTTCTATCCAAACAGCTGATAATCTCCCAACAACACGCAGCTCTTTTGTATTGCTTGTATCCTATCCGCTTTTAAGAGGATGATTCACTGATGCCACATCTATAGGGCGTCTTTGAGTCCTATATTAACCCATAAGCGATATTGTTGAGGCTGCAGTTTGGGTCAGAGGGGTCAGCCATACGCGAGGCCAGTAAACGCAGGGTTAATCTTGGCTCTTCCAGATGTACCAGCCAACTCAAAGGAGCTGCGAAGGCTCCACTCGGACTTCCACAAAACGTGATCTATTGTTCATGTGTCAGCAGCGCCGTGATATATTCTATCCTACACTGGTGGACAAAACATACCCCGGCGATTATACTAGCGGGGCCATTCGCCCCGCAACAACGCCAGCCCGGTGACTGTGGACACCAGGCAGCTTGACCCTGGGGTCTCGCACTCCTTTGTTTCCACTGACCTCTGCTTCTTTTACCCCCCTCTGAACCTAAAACCTCTGTCCTTCCAACTCCCCCCTCCTTTCCCTGGCTCCTTCTCCCACACACTCTTCATACACACATACAAATAAAGAAATGGGCCCCCTTCAGTTTATTTTATTAGCACTTTGAAACCCAGGCCTTTTACAGGGGAGTGGAGGGAGAAAAATAATAGGAAGGGGCTTTAATTAGGAGAGTTATTAGGGCTCAAATAAAACAACAGGGTCAAGGGGAAGAGCTGGGTCAATTGGGAGTGTGTGGGCTTTGATATGAGGACTTTGTCATCTTTGGGTTCAGCCCTCATATCCTCAGAATAGGACAAGGCTAACACTTTGCTGGAGCAATGCTCTATGAATGTTCAGTGTGTAAATAAATGAGTTTTTGTTGTTAACATCTGATTGCACTTCCTACTATTTGATGGTTTACATTGCATGTGCAGGAGGATGCATGTGTGCCACATAGAGCACTATGCACAGCTCCAGCTGTGTGTCTGTGTATACATATGTGTTTGTTTAGTGCCAGGTGTGCCGTCCCCTTCCTTTGTGATCAGCCCAACTGCGGATTGTGACATGGAAGCCCCTACAATTTCCTTTACTCAACTCTTTACCGGCTTCCGACTCAGTCATATCAGTGTACGATTCCCTTCTGTCCTCCTTCTCGTGTTCCCTCTCCTCCACTTCCCCTTCCCCTCTTCCTCTCTTCCCATGTAGCTGCTCCCTTCAGCTTTCTCGCTGTTTACCAAACACACCAACGGCCTCCTCCTCCCTGTTCCCTCTTCCCTCGCTCCCGCACATGCATGTCTTTGTTTGTGCTCATCTGAGTAGAAAATGGTTCACAACTACCAGCGGGGCTGCAGTGTGAGACAGGAGGTCTTAAGTGGTGCTCGCCCGGGGGGAGAAACAAGGGGCTCTGAATGCCACTGAGTGCTGCAGACGCTCCATCCACCTCCTCTGGGGGGTGTAGAGGGCTAAGGGAGGATGAGGAAGAGGAGGGGAATCCCCAGAGCTTGGCACAAAGAGAGACTGTGAACGGTGGAGCGTTAACAGCACATGATCATGATGCACTTTTTGCTGATTTACCGTAAATGTTCTATAACAACACGTAACTATTGATTATCATGCCACCTTCCCACCACAGATAAACAGTATGAATATTTCTGAGGGAAGAAATCCAGCATGTAATTGTTAGATATAATGTACATCTCTATGATTATGTCCTTTTGTGTCAGGAAGTCATCTCCATATAAGTTGATGTGAAGTTGTGTGTTGTAGCCCTCCACACTTGTGAAAACAGAGATCCCAGGAGATTTGGATTAAAAAAAAACAAACGAAAGGATTGCAGAGCCGGGGCAATGCATTTCCCAGAATTCAGTGTGCGGTCAAAAACAATATTGGCACAAAGGGATTAAACCTTTATCTCTAAACTTTTGCATCAGTCACAGAGGGAGAAACCAACAGACAGATGTGTGAGACAGACGTGTATGTGTGTGTATGAGATAGAGAGAGAGCGTGCTGCTGGGTAAGATGTAGGTATTATAAGTGGCTTGCTCCGGGATGACCAAGTAGGTCAAGAGAATCAAGGCGGGAGTAAAGGGGCTCACAAAGCTGTGAGGGGAAGGTCAAGCGTGAAATCCCTCCCTCCTTGCCACTGTGACCCCCCAGGGAGGAGCTGTGGACAAGCAGTGAGGCGTGTGTGTTATAGCAAAGTGGAGTAAAGACGTGGGCATAATATGTGGCATTGGTGGCATGGAGCTAGTATATGAAACTCCATGACCAACAAGTAGCAGTACCTAAAAGACATTTTTGTTGGTAAAAAAACGACACCTGTCAGATCCAGGACCCACCTGTATATAGTACTTACACCAAAAATACTTGCAACACAGGTTAATTAATATAGGTCTGGTGTAACATTTACCTGCAGTAGATTTTATTTTTTAAATGCATTAATACATATATTGTAATATAGTATTGTAGCATTTTGCCCTGAGCATGCAAATGGCAGCCTTGATAAACAGCCTAACCTCAGGCTCAGTGACAAATTTGTCAAATACAATTGAGAATGGTTCAGTGAACTTGCCACCACCCTGAGGAAAGTTTCCGATGTCCAAGCCGAGGCCGTTGAGTGCTCGCAGTTTAAAGTGCTCTCAGTGTCGGCGTCTCTTGTCGGCAGGGAGTTTCAAACTCAGACATCAGATGTTCTAAGGAGAAAACTATCAAACTGACCACATGTTGAGGCAGAAATGCATTTATACGCAGCAGGTACATCTGCTGCTGATGTAATGGAGTGCAGAGGCTCCAGGTCAGCAGGGCTGCTAAGTGCTCTTAGGGTGAAGGCAGAAATCCAGCTATGTA
This sequence comes from Sander vitreus, assembly GCF_031162955.1. Taxonomy (NCBI): domain Eukaryota; kingdom Metazoa; phylum Chordata; class Actinopteri; order Perciformes; family Percidae; genus Sander; species Sander vitreus. The sequence continues at coordinate 7,037,946 of NC_135860.1, forward strand.
CAGGTGTGTGCATGCATGTGTGTGTATTTGACTTTTCAGGCCTGCCTGTGTGTGAGTATGCATGTCCATTCAAGTATTTCCACTACAAGATAATGTGTACAAATGCATGCAGGTATAATGTTTGCAGTGTCAGAAATCTCTGCACAGGTTTGCATGCAAGATGTGTCATGTTTCATTTTTCACCATTCATGACATGCTTCCCTCTGTACTGTATAACTATCATTTAATGGTTTGATATCACTTTGTAATAGCCATTCTTTATAAAGGTTTTACAGTTTAAACTATTGGCTTTGTTGGTGTGAACTAAACTATTAATTCTTCAAAGCAGTGATAAACCATTAAAGACACCTTTTGGGTTGCCAGGTTGTGTAACAAATCCTTTTAGCTTGTGTATATCCTCATTCAGCTTGACTTGCATTTACCTAGCACTTTTATAAATCTACTACTTAATAACTATCTATAATATCAAAAGCAATTAGTCACAAATTAGTTACAAAACAGTTTTTGTGTTTTCTTTCTCTGTCTTTCGACACCACTCTCTAATAAGGCATCCTTTATCAATGATTTATACGTGCCTTTATTAAGGGTTAATACATTATTTACTAATGCTTCATACGTAAGTTATAAGCCAATAATAAGAACCTATTTTGGGTTGCCAGGTTGTGAAAACTCCCCTTGACTGATTGAACCATATGACCACTTACCCTCTGGAAAAGGGCTCCAGACGTTCTGGACCTAAATCTGTTTATTAAGCATTTATTAAGCAACATTTATACCCATACAATAAAAATCATAAACACCAGCAGTATATTTTTTCACAATCTAGCAACATAATGGCTGATAACCATTAATAACGGCAAGTTACTGTACAACGTATAAACCCTTTACAAAAAAGGTCCCTTATAAGAAAGTGTTACCAACATTTGATCTGTCTGATCGGTATATGCATGTATCTGTGTGTGAGTGTATCTTTGTGTGAGAAAGTTAAAGATTCTTCCTTGTGTGCCCTGCAGTCAGATGGCTCATCCTGTCACACCCTGTCGCCTTTACGTCACTGCTGCACAGCGGCTGCTTTTCTCGCCTTCTCTCCACCTCAGCGCCCGGCAGCAGCGACACTCCCACTGCCACTCACCCTTCACTTCTGTTAAATGGTAGAAAAAGATTCTCTTTCTCCAAACACTTGAAATGTCGCATTCATTCAAGCTTTGGTGCCAATAATGCACATTCTTGATGAACTGGTTGAACACAGTTTTTTGGATTAAGGCCTTTTATAAGTATTTTATAAAGAAGGTTTTGGGCCACACACATGCATGATATATCAGTGTAAAAAAAACACCAGAATTTAAAACATAAAAAATAAATCGGTGGAATCATTTGTTCGCTTCGAGTTCAACTTTAATGAATATTGACCAGTGAATTTGTGCAATCGACCAGTAGCAAACCTATATGATCTTTGAGGTGATGGAGAGCGGGAGAGTCCAAAATGGAGGAAGTTATCATAAATTATTAGCTGTGTTGAACTCATTCTCAGGGCAGTTGGCCTGATGTTTCCTTTATTCACACTTACTGCCCAGTCCTTTGCCCTACAATCCTTTACATGTTGGCCACTGAATGTGCAGTTGTATCAGTTGTTATTATTATTATTACCATCAGCTGTTTCTTAACTTGAATCTTGATGCATAGTTACTTCTTCAATTCTATATCACTTTGACATCTAAAAGCTTTGCCTATTTTCTTTAGACCCATGTTCTCAGGATAGGGGCTCCGTAATACACAACTGAGGTAATAATTACTCAGGAATAACTCAACTAGAGAATGCAATTTCTGAAGAAATTTCGGTGTGAATGCTAGATAGTAAATTAGGAAGTATAAATTGGGACTTGAAAGGAAGAACGTTTCCCTCTCGTTTCTTTATCTAGAACGTAACTGAACAAAAATGACCAACTTGAATGAATCATTGTCATTAATTAACGACAGAAAAAATGGAACTCCTCTTTGCTGGCTCGAGGTCATTGAGCTTTCACATGCTTAATTGCTAAGCTAGCCCCTTTGACGGTGATACATCATCATCACAAAGACAGACGTTACATAAGAGCAGAGAGATTGATTTCCCCTGTGAGGAAAAGTGTACTTCTTTAGGCTCAGATAATGAATGACCATTAAACTATTTTAGCCGGTGAGTGACAACTTTTAAGTGACGACTTAGAGGTTTCCTTTAACCAAATGTCCAAGAGAATAATGCAGCTGTCATGGAAGAATGCCCGACTGAATTTTGGTGGGTTTTTTTTCTTCCTTGAATTTAGAGTTTGCGAGGCTGTCAATGTGTTGAATATGTTTCATGACCCTGTGGGTGTTTGGAGGGCGTTGAATCATTTCCAAAACAGGTAAACGAAAGGAGGTGGTTTTCATCTGTCAACAGCCGTAAGCTGAGTGTGAGGAGAGGTTAAATAAGGTGAACAGGCTGCTGTGTGCTCCTATGTGAATATTTAGCAGGATGACAGAAAGTAACTGAAGGTATCTAAAGACAGGTTGAACGACAGGTTTCCAACTTAAAGACAGATGCACATGTTATCTTCAACTATTGTGAATACTTGACCTAATGCAACAAACAAAATGTCAAACTGTGTTTGAGGAATCCTGTTAATGCAGTTTCAACTGACACCTGCCAAACAAGTATTTGCTGCGGTCAGAAGTTGTTAGTTAATGCAATTGTCTTCTTTGTGCTTGCAGTGGTGGGAGAAGAGAGGCAGATAACATGTAACAAAAGTCCCCAGTCAGATTCAAACAGGGGGACATATCAGTTACGTCTTAAGGCCAGTTTGTACAATGTGTCGTCCGAACACGTCTAAAAGCAAAATTGTTTATATGTAGCTGTTTTCAAGGTGGCCTTCATGAAGTGGGCGGGAAAACCTTTTGGACATATTTTGCAACATAAAAATATCATTGAATCATGTTAGGAGGAAATACATTGTTTATTTCAATGGGTTTATTTCAATTTTTTTGCTCCAGCCATCAGTTGTATTGGTTATGATGATGCTGTACGCACCATAGGGATTGTTGAGCTCTCTAAACAATGAAACTGTGGTCAGACAGTCGTACTGGTTGTAACAAAAAGCCCAGGTTAATCTAAATTTATTTGGAAAAGTAAATCAAAGGCAAACATTAAAATGATTACCCAAACTGTCCATTATAAAAATCCACCACACCTTAGAGCCTGACTTTCTGGTTCAAATGTGATTCATTTAAACCATACATGCCGTAGTTGTGCATGGGTTTTCTGTACAATGAGGGAGTCTCAGTAACAATTCAGGGTTGTTGTTGGTTTTTTTTTAACTCCAAAGTAATGTGAAGCAAATCTGTCGTAGCTACATTTTTACAAACCTCCTGATTGTCTGACATGGTTTGACCTATTGATTTTTTGCATCCTGTTCTCAGTTAACAGACAGAAACAACACAGGAATCAAACATAATACAGTCTGTCAGACAACTAACTCCGTCAGTGGGGGAAGACTTACTCAGATCATTTAGTTAAGGTATAGTACCAATACAACAATGTAAACATACTCCATTACAAGTGAAAGTCCTGCATTCATACATGACATGATTGTCATTGTTAATTACCGATCCAACAATGTATAAACAGCATTTTGCTGTTGTAGTTGGAGCTAGTTTCATGTCGCTGCTGTATATAGAGTAAGGTTTAATTCAGTGGTTCCCAATCTCGGGTTCCGTCTCCCTCCAAAGAGTCACAAGATAAATCGGAGGGTACCTAAATGATTAATGGGGTTGGACAGAGGAAAAAAACTAATTTTATATATTTTTCAGACTTTTCTGTAATCTTAGCTTTTTGGAGAAATATTGGATCATTTTATCTCTTTGGGCCTCAAACATGTATTGAAATAAAACCATCTGAGAGGTTTAGACATGTGAAACATGACAAAGAGCCCCAACTAGACATCGTTTTTTTTTATAGGGGATAACATGCCAAAAATGTTGAAAAACACTAGTTTAACGCTGTATTGCGTTTTCTTTTTAATTTTTTTTTTTTATAAAAATGTCTTTATGTAAAGTAACTTGTAACTGTTAAAAGCATGTAGTGGATTAAAAAGTACAATATTTCCCTCAGAAATGTAGTGAAGTGAAACTGTAAAATTTTACTGAAGTACAGTAAATGTACTTACTTACTTTCCACCACTGCTCCCTACTGCATACAGTCCATGTGAGCAAGTGAAAGTGTGTTTATGTGTATTAGTGAGTGGGAGGCGGGCCTGTTGGCGGAGCGGGTCAGCGGGCAGAAAGGCGGTGGGCCGAGCCGGGAGCTGCAGCCCCTCCCGGGGGTCAGGGCCAAGAGGATGAAACCTGTCATTAGGGAGGTGAGGGGAAGAAAGCTCTCAGTGGGGGTGGGCATTGTCCTGGAGGCGGGCGGGTGGGATGGCTCTTTAGTGCCTCAAATAACACGGCCCCCGGCAGCCATTGTCACTGAGTGAAAGGGCCCAATGGGGGGGGTCATAGGGGTGAGGGGGCAATTCTGAACAGTGGTCAGTGGGAGAAAGAAGTCCGTGGGTGAGGAGGGGAGAGGGATGGTGAGCGGGGGAGGGGGCTTTTATACAGTTGTTTTCCTCTTCTTTGTTGACAGCTCATCCAGAACCAGTTTCCTATGGTCTCATGAAACCTCAGTGGATTCATCAAGTGTGTGTGTGTGTGTGTGTGTGTGTGTGTGTGTGTGTGTGTGTGCGTGCGCGTGCGTGCGCGTGCGTTTGTGTGCTACAGATGTGTGTTTCTGTCTCTTTTGTTTTTGCACACCTGCACATTTGCAGGTTTGTGCGTGTGTTTTTGTGCTTCCTCATCCTCCAGTGGGGGTGTACGAGTGTGCAGGTTGGATAGCAAAGGTTGACATCTATGCTCAGTGCAGAGTCAGGACCTTTCACTTGTCCAAAGTGTTTTAAGAGGACGGGTCACACAGATAATGGGGAACCCGAGAGAAAAGACCAAAGCTTTCCTCTTTACTGGAGGTCGTGGACGGAGCCTTTGACGGCCTGTCACTCCTCTGAGCACCAGACAAACAAATAGGACACAATATATCTAGATGACAGCTTACGTTGGGGATTTCATTTGCAGCCGATTCTCTTGCAGGTTTAGGAATATTGAGAGAGTGTGCATGGGGCTGTCAGACAATAAACAGACTAATAGATGAAATAATAAATACGTTGAGAAAAAGGTGCTTATTTCTTACAAGTTTTGACTCCTATTTTTTTGGTGAAATTAAGTAGTTGATTTCTGACCGGGTTTTCTTGGTCCCTTGATCTTTACTGACCTAAATTAAGATTTAAGAATTATTACGTGAAATACAGAGAAAACATCAAAATTGAGGTTATTTATTAGGACAGTAGCCGTGAATATCTCAAAGCGTACATTTAAAAACATTTTAAAGTCCTGCAACAGTGTTTTCCATTTTTTTCACTTTTTTTTTTAACAAACCTGAAAATATTCCTATATTTCTATATAAATAAATTATATAATTGAAAACTAAATTAACGACATGCACTAATGCCAACTCTGTTTTGACCAGAGGAACCGGTTGTTTGCTAATGGTGTATACTTTACTTTATACGTCAAAGCTGTTCCCACAGCCAGAGCACCTAATAAACTGATAAACTGGACCAATTACTGACTCCATTAGAGGGCTTTCGTCCAATCCCAATGCACTGATGACTTTAGAGGGCCAATAAAAGTGCTAGGTTGTGACCTTAACGTTAAGGGACCTTAACAGAACGAGAGGGGACAGACAGAGGTCAACAACATCTCACACTTGTCACACCTCGGTGTGACAAGTGTGTTTACATCTCATATCTGTATCTATACTGTTGGAGATGAGGCAAATTGAACTGTTAGATTGTTCAAAATAAAACATAAAAAGAAAAAGACAGTTTGTTTTCTTAATCTTTTAGGTGTTTTTTTTTTATATCAATTTGCGGATTTTAAAGATTCAATGTTTGTTCATTTTGACATTAAGACGGTATTTTGAATTCTTGTGCGGAGGTTTGGATTTATTGGGCTAACATACTCAGAACAGAAGACAAGTCTTAACCCTTGTGTTGTCTTAGGGTCAAATTTGGCCTATTTCCTGAATTTCTATTTTAGAAATATGGGTTTCTTTTTAACTACCAAAAATAACATGGATGATTCCATACAACGTGCTTCGCGAGTACAACAAAAGATCGGATCTCTACTTTCATTGACTTTTGTTCAATTTGTTAGCATTTCAAAAATAAATTGATATGTTTTCAAAACAGTACCCTCACTGAACTTTGTTATATGCCCTTCTGTGATTATCCTTCCTTTAATGAGTCTAAATAATTAATAATTTCTGTTTTTTTAGATTATTGATAAAGATTTTGGATTAGGTATAATTTTCATATAAATAAGTGTAAAACTAGTGGTAATAAGTTGGTGTTAGGGGTGTTTATACATAGTAGTGAAAAGAAGTGTAAAATTTTTAAAAGGCGCCAAAAGTGTCGAAAAAGGGACAAAAACGTCAGAAAAACTGTTGATTGACCCGGGAGGACGACAAGTGCATGGTCCAATGGAAGACAACAAAAGGGTTAACTTTAAAGAAAGAGGGGGCTCAATGATAAACTCTTAATTAATGTTCAAGGCTAATTCAGATACTTAATAGGCTTTATTTTGTCCAATCAGATTAATATTGACTCCAATATTATTATTATTATTATTATTATTTTTATTATTATTATCAATATATCATTATTAGGCCCATATCTACCTTTTTCCCTTACTCTTTGGATAGTTTAGTTTTTGGATGAAAAAGTAGACTCAATGGCCACTTCATTAGGTACACCTGTGCTGTCTAATGGCGTTTTTCCATTACATGGTACCTGCTCGACTCTACTCGCCTCGACTCGACTTGACACACTGTGAGTCCGTTTTCCATTGCAGATTTTAGTACCGCCTCAGCGTGGCTGGTCGTCTTATATGCCGGCTCGACGCACACACCAACGCACAAGTATAAACATTAGGCCACTTGAGCTTGTTTTACAGTTCTGTGGAGGCTCCACGCAGAGCTTTCGCCGTAGCCTATGTAAAAGTGGCCTGATGTTTATACTTGTGCGCTGGTGTGTGCGTCGAGCCAGCATGTGTGTGTGTACGTAGGCTACGGCGAAAGCTCTGCCTGGAGCCTCCGCAGAACTGTAAAACAAGCGGCGCCGCAGTAAACTGCCGTGACCTAACGCGACACACACACACAACGTGGAAGGTGTGTTGTTATTGCCACAGCCAGAAGACACATTTAGTTTCAAATGAAGCTGGAGGCAGCAAAAAAAAAAAAACAGCTGGTTAAACTGTTTAAAAATAGCGGGTTTGTTCAGGACACCCGTCTGTCGCTTTCACGTCCCCTTTTGGTATCGGAACCTCGACTGAGGTGGTACTAAAAAAAGTACCTGTTAGCAGGTACCAGGTACTTTTTTTTCGTAATGGAAAACCAAAAAAGGCGAGTAGAGTCAAGGCGAGTCGAGCAGGTACCATGTAATGGAAAAGCGCAATATGGTACCTGTTCTGGCATAAAATCTACTTTTATGATGCCTATCGTTTTTGTTAAACACGTTAATTCAATGATATGTTTTATTATTATGATGTCACAGTTAGTGATGGTGGACTGCATTAGCCTATACATAACAATGACCTTAATAATAAACATATAATTGAATATACACATTTCTGGCAGTGTCTCCAAAAGCTCAGCATTATAAACTTCATGAAATGTAGAATTTATATGGCAGTTGCTTTGGATTGCAATAGATTGTACAGGTATAGCTAATAAAGTGGCCATTGAGTGTATATGCATCTATGAAATTAAAAGTAGTGGTCCAGAAGTCTGTTTTAACATTATTTTAATTGTTTAATATTTTCAGAGATATATGGATGTCGCTGCATGTAAATAAATTAGTAAGATTCATGATGAATTGTTGTGGCACTTTTGTCACTATTAACTTACATTTTATAAATCTCTTCTAATCTTTAGTTTGATGTCTTAAAGAAGATAAAAGGAGCACTCTGTTAAATTGTGTATTGCATGTGTATTAGTTGTGTATTGAGGACAGAAAGCCTGCATCAGTAGTACATTAGTGAGGTGAATAAATTAGCAGCAGGCCTCACTGAGAGGCCTAAAACTGTTGCATTAGAGGGGAAAATGGAGGGAAGGAGGAGGAGGAGGAGGAGGAGAGAGGCAGGCCTAATCACTTTCCCTGCTGACTTCACAGGAGGGAGGGAGGTAAAGATCACAGCTCCACCAGCACATTGCAGCCGTCCTCCTCTCCTCCCTCCTCTCCTCCCGTCCTTTTGAAGGAGAGCCCGGGGTGCCTGCTTCCCTCCCTCTGCCCACTGGGCTATTGAAGAAGTGATGGATGGCTTCATAAGGAGACAAGATCCATCTCTCATTCACAAAATCTCTGCTTCTTTAAATGGCCTTTACATTTTCAAGTCTGTCTTTCGCCGTCTCCTTTCAGTTTCTCTCTGATGTCAGCGATAACAGCCCTGACTTTTTTCTTTTCTTTATTGCCCGTCTACTTTCTGTTGGTCACCTGCCTTCTTTCTTTCTGTTTCGTGGATGAAGGAATGTTTCCCTCTCCGTCTCATTCCCTCTCTCTTTCTGCCTAAGGCTTGGGACAGATGTGGAGGCCTTCCTTTCCCAGCATTCCCTTGGGATATTAGGGACCGGCTTTAACACCCTTTTGAAGAAGGGAGGAGGGGGGAGGGGGGGAGAGAGGAGGGCAGTTTGTTGTCCGAAGGGTCACGTATTGAGAGTCAAGTGATGCATAAGTAATGCTTTGTTTGGACTGATCTGGGGGAAGGAATTTACTGGATTTGCCTGTAATTGGGTTATTTTCCTTTGAAATGGCTCATGAAAAAAGATTGGGTAGGTGAAAGAGGTCAGTGCATCATGGGAACTATTATAACAGTCAGTCAGAAACATCAGAATTCACAATGATGCCTTAATCAGCACAATATTTAAAATGATAAAATAGATATAAAATCTGGCTCTATTCATCCGATTGCAACCACACAAATAAAAATGAAGGTGAGTGCTTTAAAGATGCATTCAAAAAACCTGGTTTTCAGTCTGGACCAAATACATTTTTCCCAAAGATGCTTTCTGTCATTATAGGTAGTTCTTATCACGCGGTGAATGGGTGGGACTTCGATACCGCGGCCAACAGTCTGCTGTCTACTACGCAGACTCTGGCTCCAAATTACAAGATGGCAGTGTCCGTATCTGGGATACTTTGGCGTCACTTTTGTACAGTGGGAGGAAGAGGAGTCGCGTTGTCCATCTTTATATACAGTCTATGGGACTGAAAAGGATTTTTGTGCATTCAAATCTAGGGATCACAGTTGACATACGGTCTACATCACACAGTCTGTGTGTTTATCTGGACAGGAGTATGAAGGTATAACCAGGTTCTTAAAACATGTACCTTCCCACTGTTCAGCTCTAAGCAGCCTGCTGGTTATCTTCTCCTTCCTCCTCGGGCGGTTGGAGTGACAGCACACTGTTGTCGTGCTGTGAGGAGCCATTCAGGCCTCACGGACCTCACAGCACAGGCGTGAAAATCAGCTACATTTAATCAGCCACGGTAGAGGATTTAAAGAAAGGGATCAAGAGAGCTTTGTCTTAATGGATTGGCTACAGTTTAGGGGTCCAGCATACCGAGTTATACCTAGTTAAAAGCATCACTTGCTAACAATATAACTCAAACCACATGGCACTTCTCTGAAACGTACTCGCTTGGATCTTTATTCCATATTTAGAAATGGAAAATAATATGTTGGTTCTTATATTTTTTTCTATGTTATGTTTCGACGGTTGAGAGCTGACTGAATTTGTGCAGTTAGACCCAAAGATGATCTTGATTGATTATTCAGTCAATCTTTTCATCCGTGTTCAAAAAACAGAAAATTATGGAATAAGTCAGCTTTTGTGTATTGGAAGTACATCAAATGACTCACGCATACAGTGGGACAATTCTTTCAGTCTGTCTGTACATTAGAATTTCAAGCTAACGGCCATGGCAATTTTTACCAATACAGTAAGGCCATACAAGACGTAGGCGACATTCAGAAAAGGGCCAGTGCAGTCAAACAAAGCACTAAATCAAGTGGCTTGACACATGCTCACCAGACAGTTTGGCGTTTGTCACAGCGCCTGAATGGAACTAAAAGCAAAGTTGTGGACGCATCGGGGTGATCGGCATTGCTCAGATACTGCACAAGAGGCCTTTTCAGACAGCTGCAACACTGATTACATTGTGTGAAGGCCAATCAAAGGGGAAAATGACGAGTGCAGTCATGCCGGACACACACAATGCACAAATGGCAGTGGTCAGATGGTGGAGGGGAGAGATTTTAAAGACGCATTTTGGGATACAGGGACAGACGTATGGGAAACTCTCTCTCACCCAGCATACAGTACATCACAAATAAGCACGTAAACAACTTTGTAATATGTAAGCGAGTTTGATTACATAAGTGAGATTAAATATCACAGCTTCTTTTGATAAAAGTTAATCAGTTTACAGGTTGACCTGTGTCCGAATTTCATGTTAAATCTGTAGAATATGATCCTGGCATTAGATTTTAAAATGTACATAAACAGACAAAACTTTAAATTGTTCTAAAAATCAGATTAAAGGTGCTTTAAACGTTGCAACCTGGGCACCTTTGTAACAATTTAGGAAAGAAATACTGAGAATCTTCTGACAATATCCTCTTATAAGAGCTATTTGAGGAACTGATTTCTGCCAACTTCTGTTGTTTTTTGATGTTATGATTGTTGTTGCTTAGTTTTTTTCCCCCATGCAGTTATACCCAATATCTCAACTACAGTATTTACTACTCAAAAATTAAGAATTTTAAGGGATCAGTTCAGCCAAATAAAAAAAAGCCCTCCACATTTTCTTTACCTTTGGTGGTAACTAGTAGAGATGAGCCGATACCAGTATCGGTATCGGCTCCGATACTGCCTAAAACGCTGGTATCGGTATCGGGAAGTACTGGAGTTAATGCACCGATCCGATACCACGAAATAAAGCCCTAAAGAAAATCTACGTTAAAATAGTTTATTTATGTTCTTTTTCCGTTATACCCGACTGTCAAACTGGATAATAAAAGAAAGTTCTGGGGCGTTCATTGTTTGTGTTTGTTCATGTTTCACAAAGAGTTTAACCTGAGCCAGACTGACAACAAAGATAGAAATAATATCACATCCATACAGGGATAGCAGTATACAGTTGTTAAAACATAATAAAATATATGACACACTGGTATCGGATCGGTACTCGGTATCGGCCGATACGCAAGTTCAGGTATCAGAATTGGTATCGGGAAGCAAAAAATGGTATCGGGCCATCTCTAGTATCTAGCCATGCAGATTGGAATTTATTTGTCCAGCTTTTGAGATTAAGGCATTTGTACACTTTAAACGAAGTGCTTGTCAGATCATCAAACAGCGTATGAAACCTTCTCCACTCCCACCAAAGTGTGGAATATTGGCTTCACACAACTACTTATATCACTTTATTTGTCTACAACATAATGCAACACCACTTTGTTTGTTCCAATCCAACCCTGGCTTAAACAAGCTAAGATTTCTGCCACCCCAGTTAATATGGAGATGAATGCAATTTTAGAGTTTGTGGTGCATTGAACAATGACATTCAAAACATTCAACTGGAGTGTATCTTTCATGTAACAAATGTCTTGATAACCCACAGGTCGCAATAGGAGCAGTTCTCATTGGAATTACTTTCTACTGAAGAAATATTCTCTATGAAAATGATTGTTCTGAGTAACAAAAGATGTTAATGTTGAACTTTTTAAAGTTCTTTTTTTTTTATTTTTTATTTTTTTATTCCACTCACTCCACACTCACTCACACCATTGTATTTGGGTTGACGCAGAAATCTCAAAGATCTCAAAGTCTTCACAAATTAAACCAAAACGAAACACATGACCAAATACCACGGGATGAAAGTGTAGATTTACCATTTTTATCTGCAATCTGGAGGCAGTGATAAAACTTGTAGAGCCAAAATGTACAGATTAAATAACCTTTATTGCTACTTACGAGTAAATTACATCAGAATATATATTCTTACTGCCACTTCTCAGCCATTTGGAAAGATAGTTTAGATGGAGATTTTAAGGCAGGTGAGACTCCAAACACACGAGAAATGTTATTTCCAGACACACAAAACACACACTGACACCACATAAACACAGAGTAAGGGGGCAAATGACAGAAACACATGGCTGTGACACTGTTTGACTCTGTCTCCAGTCTCTTTCTCTCTGTTGATGAGGACAATGAAGATGACTGTGGCGACGATGATGATGATGATGATGGTAATGATAACAAGTACTGGCTGTTCTGTTGTCCCTTCACTAAAGCCTTTAAAGCTTTAACAGCTTTGTTGTCTCTTTGTGAAGCAAAGAAGGGATTTTAAAAGTTCCTTGCTACGAATACACACACACACACACACACAAACACACACACACACACACACACACACACACACACACACACATATCTGCTACCTACGTAACGAGAATCATTTTGATCATGCGCCTCACAGTAACCACAGAGAGTGTTTGGCCTCAAATTCGTCCCAAATGGGAATCAGTGTGTGTGTGCCTACTATGTTTGTGTGTGTGCGTGCCCATTTATGTGTGGGAGGGCTGCTAGAACAGGGGATTTTTTGTGTTGGGGAAGAGAGAGGCTTGGGCACTTCATCTTCTCTTGTGTGCACTGCCAAAAAGGGCAGAGGTCAAAAGTCAGGGCGATTGGAGAATTCCGCGCTGCATGCCGACAGATCGGGTTTCAAGGGTGGGGGAGGTTCATGGATCGCCCTAGAGGGATAGGTGCTTGCATATGTGTGTGTGTGTGTGTTCATGAGTACATACATACATGTAGGTGTCGTGAGCGTGCATGTGCATGTGCACAAATACGTGTTTATGTGTGAGCTTGTTCGGGCAGCCCATTTTTTAAAACTTCTTTTTGCGCCTTTAGTGCTCAAAGCATTTGGAACTTTCTCTTGATGTTTACTGCTTTGTGGGAGTCATCGAGGAGACTCACCCATCATAAGGCAACACCTAAACTCCCCTGACCTCAGTGTCACATTGTCCGCAGTTGAAAGACATCTATTCCAAAAATGCTTTAGATCCATTTTGGGCTGTATATCAGTCAGGAGCCTTGAAACTTGTCATGATTTGTAAAAACCATCTTCTTCTTTGCAATGTGCTTGTTTTTGTTTTTTTTAGTAATGGGTAATTCTTGTTAAGATGAAGCATCTTGGTTGCTCAGATAATATTGTATTCTGCCAATTGGAGACAAAGTAAGTTTAACCAGGGATCAAACCGTTGGCCTCCTTAATTGAGCAGGAGAAGAGAAGATAGACAGATCTTAATCATGTATGCTGCAGATTATGTTCCTTGAGGTTTTTTTTTTAAACGGTTTCCAATAGGATGGATGAAACTTGGATTAAACATTGGTCAAAACCATTCTTCATTCAAAAATATCCAAAAGCTGCATTCTCAGCAGACAATAAAGAACTTTTACAGAGATCACCGATTGAAGAAGTCTCTTTACAACTAACTAAAACACCTCACTCAGTAAGAGTTTAAACTGTCGACTCAACCGCAATCAATCGAGGGAGACACATCCTGGGTTTAAACATTTAGCAGAAGGTGCAGTCATTCAAATGGTTTGAGATGCAAAGTAGTACAGATCTCAGTGACTTGCAACTCCCATTGTGGCTTTTGTAACTGATCATTAACGAACATGTGCTCTGGGCCTCCGGTGACTCCCGGGGAGCCCGGACTGATCACCACAGCTGTGTTTCTATTGTGCTTACCCGCGGTGCCGAAAAATAACACAACACCGCAGCTCCGGCTATCTGCTGGAATGTATTGTATTTACTTTCCAAAGCGTAAAGAAGCAAAGGTTGGAAAAAAAAAGCTGCAGTGGTCCAGCACATAGGAAACATTAAGGAGGATAATGAGGGTGCTTTTATGAAACTGAAAAACAGAGAGTGATTTATGTCGGCGGGATGTAAACGTTTCTTTAGGGATGATAATGTTACATGAAAACTGAAGAGAGTAAAGGCAAGGCAGGGTAAACTCCTTAGGGAATGGCTTCACTCAGTGTTTCACTTTTGAGACACTTAAATGCAAAAGACAGATATTCAAAGACTTGTTCTTGGGTCACGTCTACGGATTTTAATTACATATCAGAACCTTGAGATTTCAGATACATTTATAAAAGACACTTTTACACCTTAGATTTTTGATACCATTGCTCTTTGCAGCAGAACAATGAACTACAAAACATCCTGCAAAAAAACGCCAAATGCTATACATTACAATAAAAGCTCTTTGTCAGCTGTTTCAATGTGACAAAGAAAACTGCCCAGCTCCCTCATGACACTTACTTTGTCTTATATTCTGCCTCACAATATGTGAATTGTGAATTTATGCCTTTGGCACTCTGCGGTTTTTGTGTTTTTTGTGGTGGGTAGAGGAAGTGCCATACTTTGACTTTGCAATGACAGCAGATCCAGAACAAGTAGTCCTCTCTCTGTGCCGTTCGCTGTTTTCAGGGGAGAAATTGGGGTCAAAGAATCGGTTAAATCACACAGAACAGATATTGTATGCAAGTAGTGTATGCTAATTAATTTAACCCCTTAACAAGCCAGCCGGTGGGCATCGGTCAATACAAACTCATACTGTGCAGCCAAATATTGTTTAAACCCAATTTTATATTGAATTCTAGTGGCAATCTCAAAGTTTCCAAAAATACCAGATATGTCCGGCTGAATTCGGGGGAAATGTGTATACAAAAAGAGAAAACTCTATGTTAAGGTCTTTACTCAACAGATATTTAAAGTTGTTTCACATGACAGATATATGAAGATATGTTCATACAAACACAAACAACCTAAATACGTTGCACACTGGCCAGTCCTTGGTGTATGTGCATGATGTGCAAACGTATTTTTAGGTCTCTACCAGTTTTACGCATCTAAAACTAGAAGGGCTTTTCTTTCACAGTTTTTACTGCACTGTTGTACACACATGCTCACACCAGCACCTGTGCTCATGTTCAAAAGCGTGAACATGTTATCCATTTGCTCACACACGCCTCACTGCCTTTATTCTTCTACATGGGAAGGTTGCCACTTTAAAAACGCCTGTTACACTCAAGTCTTTTTACAATATCAGATCCTTTACTGCCCATTTCATGCTTCACTGTAGTTTTTGTTTCTTTTCTGACATGGCCAGGGATCATGAAAAAGTGCAAACGAGTCATTGATGGATCGGATGGAGCAGTCTAAACGTGGGGCTTGACCTCCCTGTCCCTCCCTTCCTCCACTCCAACGGGCTGTTTGAGCAAAGCGTTTGGATCAGGACCGACTCTCAGGCCCTAATGGAGGCAACTCATTTCGAGGGGGCTTGTATCTTTGATGCCGAGCCCGTTAACAATGCGTCCTTTCTGTGACTGGGTAAGAATTGGTCAGCAGGGTTCCCCGAAAGAGGGGAAAATGTAAACGGGGGATTAGCCGGACTAATGGCCCCAACTTGTCATTGATGGTAATAAGCGTTAATTAGGACCCGCTTCTTTTGGCGGGTTGGATTGAAAGGCCATGTTTGTGCACACATGGTCAAATTCTCATGCACGCTTTTTCACACTTACACACACAAGCCAGATCACTTTCTCGTTAATTTCCGCATCTTGTTGGTACTAGCACTCGTGCGCTGACGGCTTTCTTCTGTTTGTTCTTTGCTCGTTGTCAGAGGCCATTTGCTCTCGCCACAATAGATCCCTTTCACTGGGTTTGATCTTTGCAGCTATTCAGCCTCTTTTCTAGTGGTCAAGAGAAGAAACTACCATTCCACCTCAACTCTTTGCACAGCCCTGAAGCCAACCATACCCCCTCCCCCTCCCCATGTGTGTGTTTGTGTGTCCACTGATCCAGGGGAATGACAGTGTTAGGATTTGGGATCTTTTTGCTTCTAAGGTTCCTTCACTGAGACATAATCAGCCACTTTGTTGGGTCGGTTAACCCCGTATTGTCCCGGAGGCCCCTTAGTGCTCCGATGCCATTCAGCTTGCTAGTATCTCCCCCCCCCTTCCCCCGCTTCTGGTGGCAGCTTTGTGCAACACGTACATGTGCAAACACACACAGTCAGGAAAGGGGTGACACTTACACATACACACAAACGCAGAGAGGGCATGTCCTGCACGCTACCTGAGGCTTGCTGTTTTTACTTTGACATGCACGGCCACCCCTTCCAACGGGCTCGCTCTCAGGCTCCATGTCCCAGCAGGATTCAGTGGTGTGAAATGGGGGGCCCACAGCTTGCTGCTGGTGGGAGTTAAGAGAGAAGGGGGGAAAAAAACGCTTCTCTCTGGCCAACACCTGGTATCACTTTATTAACCCTCGGCTGTCTTGACCCCTGAGAGCCAAGGAACAGCAGGGCCAAAGGGGGCTGCAAGGGAGTGAGGTGGGGGGGTGGAAGAGGAGAGGAGAAGGGGTGCAAGGGGTGTATGGACGTCACCGCACAGCCTTTGAAGGGGGAAGCGATGCCCCCGCATTGGAGCCCCTGCGATGACTTTACCAGTACTGTGACCCCCCTTGACCCTGACACCCCCCCTCTGCCCAACCCAAAACCCTAACCCTCTCTCCCTGCAGCTGCTGGTTCCCATTGGCCCGCCGTGGGCCGCTGTGGCGGAGGAGAAGAGGGAATGGACGGAGAGAAGGAGAGCGAAGGAAAGAAGGGAGTAGGACGGGGGAGCAGCAAGAAGGGGGCCATGCAAAAAGGTCAACTGTTGGTCAGAGGTTTTTATTGGGATTGAAGGAGGGAGGGAGCGGGAGTGGGAGTGGGAGTATGCGTTAAAGACCACCGTCTGAGATTTTAACTGCAGGGAGGGGAATTTGGCCTTTTTCCACCCCTACACACGTTTAGCAGTTAGAGGACAGGCTCTGTGTAGACCTGTGTGCTAGCAGCCGTACACTGAAGTATAGAGCAATGCAGGGTCATTTCAACAGCTTCAGTGACTGATTTTGCGGATTGTATACTGCATGTTGACTGGCGCTGCACAGCAACCAGACAGCAAAGTTGAGAGAATACCCTCACGTCACATGCATTGCTTATTCAGGGTATTGAAGATCTCTTGGGTCATGTAATTACCGTCGGTTGGTAGGCCTGTAGAAATTCCATCAGAGGGACATCATAGTGGAGGATTAGTGCTGATCCAATCAGAGGTTACGATCAGTCCAAGGAAACTCTGAAAACCATGTATGAGCCTCTGATTAGTTGCTGGCACAGTCAATAGGGATTCACGATCCACAAATAGAAGCTGTAGGAATAAGTTAACTCCTCTGACCTTTCATTAAAATCACTGTCAAGATGCTTGCTGACCAGTTGTCAATCTCACCTGTACTTCATTCAACTGATGCACTTTTACAGTCAAGTATAGGAGAGTAAGGCCGCAACATAAATGATTTATAGTATGAATTATTTTTCTGATTAATTGATTATTATAGAACACAGAAAATGGTGCAAAGTGAATAGGTCACTTCTTTTGTCCGACCAACAGTCCAAATACAGATATTTAAAGTCCCCCTTTGCTCAAAAATGTTTTTTTTTTTCTTTTACTTAATTTGGATGTTTCACTTTCACTGAGCAAAGTTTGACACTAGAAGGCTGTTCCATCTGTTGAAGGAGGAAAGTTTATCTGTGCTCACTGCTTAAATCTGAGTTTAAGATGTGGATGTACAGGCAGGATTTTGTGACATCACTACTAGTCTGGAAGCAACTCTTGGTCCACTATGCAACTTACACAAGTGTGATGTGGAAACTTGAAACCTCCACCGCACATACACTAAGAGTGGGCTTTTCAGTAAAGTAGGAGACTTTTGTTGAGACTCTTGTGTGCAACAGTTAAACTTTTGAAATAAGAAATGACTTATTCATAGATACATAGATTTTTAGTGAGGGAGAAAGAGTATATGTGATTTTAAGAAGTTTTAACTTCCACTTTTTTTGTGGGAAAAAAACATATAAACTACAAATTATTTTAAATGTTTATGTCTTAAAATGTGTCCAGAGCTTTGGCCTGCTAATACAAAGAAAATCAGCAAACCCTCACAGTTAATGTTTTGCTTTTTTTTATTTAATCGGTATTTGGTTATTAAAATGGTTTGTTGATTAATTTTCTCTCAAATCACTACGTACAAAAATACACCCTGATTTCTGATCAAAACGCCATTGGTTCCAAACACACTCGATGTAGCTGACTTTAGACAGCTCTGAAGATCGTTCAACTCACTCAGGAGCCACTTGGAGATGAATCAGAACTGCCCTTACTATCTCCAGTCTCTCATCACTCAACTCCCTTGTCGCCTAATTTTTTGCTGTCCTCCTTATCACAACCTGAGTGCACACAAAGATGACCCCCAAGTTCTCTGAGATTCCCAGCAGTCCCCACGTCTCTCTGCAGGGGAACAGATTACAGGCTTTCTCTGGGTCGTGTTGGGCATTCGGCCAGACTTCACTCCACGACCAGGAAGACATTGTGAAAAACAAGGTTATCTCCTGACTCAACCCCTGCAGTGCAGAGTCAACACTGTTCTGCAGCTCGCCTCGACCGGCGAGTCACAAGGGCTCAGCCTTCAGCCAGGGTCCAGAGGTTAATTTATTGCCTGATCGCATGACCGCAGTTTGAAGTAAAAATGGCAGTAAACGTTGCATTATGACGGTGGAGGAAGGGTGGAGTATCAGAGTCTGCCTACAGAGTACACCGTTTGGTTAAGTGCATTGGTCACAGTCTGAACGCCTGACGGTTTATAATCAGGGCTGCCTGACCACAACTGACCAAACAAGACCGAATGTTTCTTGGCTGGAAATGAATTGGATAGATAGATAGATAGATAGATAGATAGATAGATAGATAGATAGGATAATTGTAATCGAATTGTGACACCAGTGAAGATTCACCGATTGATCGATCGATCTTAAGTGATTCGATCGATCGGTGAATCTTCACTGGTGTCACGATTCGATTACAATTATCCTGTCAACCATTCGATTCGATATCACGGTGCATCATCTGCTCAATATTGTTATATATTGCTACACATGGCATTATCAACAAATTCAAGCAGTCAGATATGTATGAACTCCCATTTTTATCATATCTGAAGACACTTCCTGAATGTAGCAGAGTCTAAACACAGCAGACAACAGACTAAAGGCAAAAACAAAAAAAGTAGTGACCGGAAAATCAACAAGTAACATCATTAGGCAGTAATCGATTATGGTCTGTCGATGCAGAATCGTCCAGGTCCACATCACAATGCATTGATGCAATGATTAATTTCAACACCCCTAATAGATAGATAGATAGATAGATAGATAGATCTCACTCTCTCTTCCTCTGTCTTCTTTCATCCTTCTTTCTATGTCTCTCTTTCTCTCTGTAGGCATCTTTTTATGGAACTGACATTCCTGGAGTGGTCGAAACAGAAGCCCTTGTTTAGAGGCGAAACCCTCCCACCCTATCCCTTTTTTCATCTTCCTAGTTTTGGAGCCCTGGGTCAAAGGTCGAGACCCCCTTCAGCTTCAGAGACATGTCAGGTCATGCAAGCCACATAGCATTCCCTGTATAGCGCCCACCACCCCACCCTGCCTCCCCTCCACCCCAGCAAAAGGCCTGCAGCCTCTTAACGGTGACAAACCCCCTTACACAAGAGGTGTGAGAGTATGTGCGCCTGAGCGTGCGTGTGACATTTTGAGAGATAGTGAGTACTAGCAATCACTTGAGGATTTTACGTTGTTGAAGGTGGTTTTTCAGATGTTGTCTGACCGATTTTAACTCTAAACTTTCATATAAGCACGATTTAAACACAAAATGAGGTCTAATCTGGTAGCGTAATAGTAGATAATAAAACATGTAATGAAGTTGTGAATTATAGATATGTATCTAAAAAGCTGTTTGCAAATATTACCATTTACATTTTCTTGCTGACAGATTTCCTACAGTTAAACTATTTAATAAATAAATGCCACTTCTTAGAAATAGTTTTCAGTGTCCTGACACTGTGATGGATCTAAATGGCAAAAGTAAATAAACATGAGATGCTGGGTTGCAATAATACATTGATGTGATGTGTATTGATGATGTTTTTCAAAAGAATCTAGAAAGGTTATACATTTTCCTGTGTGAAATGATAAACCAAAGTTTCATCTGTCAGCATTGTAAGCTATGGTTCGCTGCCTTTGTGAAACATCCGCAAGCAATTTAATGAAATAATGCAAAAATAGGAAATAAAAGACCATAAATTAAAGTGGATTTGAATTAAAACTGTCAGGAAGCAATTAGGAAAACACCATAATTCCTCCAAATGGGGGCCAAAGTTGAACAGATAGCAAAATACGTGTTAAATGAAAAGAACCAATTTTGGGAGGGTATCGCTGCCAAATGTTAAAGGTCACGAGACTCGGCGGGGCCTTCGCTCGTGTCCTCTTCGCTTAGTCAGCAAATGGAACCAGCGCCATAATCCCACAAGAAACGACATGAAAAATGGGTTTGAGATGCACAAACAGGGCTGAGATGTAGTGCAGAGAAAAGGGTGACCCCTTCCAACAGATAAACAAATAACCAAATAAATCCTGGGGACGCTGGGGGTGAGGGAAGCTACCCCCGAGGGGTCAGAGCAGGAACAGATAAATCTTCCTTAAAGACGCCAATGCCTCTCCACAGTTAACCTCTTAATCAACCCCAATCGGCCAAAGGAAACAGCACTGAATTTCAAAAACTATCAGCTCTGTGTCTCTGCAGTAAGTAAACACCCTCGCACATTTGCACAGTGTAAAAGCAGTGCTGTGTGCGTGTAGAAATGTGGGGTCATCCACTCTTGCATAATGAGAATGTAATTACAAGTTCCTTGTAGTTCATCATCGGTGTGTCTGAATGAGATTCAGATGTTTTTAGGTTACAGGCTTAGGCTTATTCACATGATGTCCTTTGTGCACACACACTGACACACACACACACACACACACACACACACACACACACACATACACACACACACATTTAGATAACTACAATTCACTTTTCCTTGTCTGTCCATCAGTGAGTCTTTCTGGATCGCTGATGGACATTTTAAAACCAGGTGGAAACAGGTTTTAGAGCAGAGCATCAGCGATTAACCTCCTGTGAGCACAAGAGATTCCAGATAGTATCTGTTCACGCGTCATGCAAGACACGGGCTGCAGACGTAAGGCCTCTTAACAAACATGTCATTCTTAGCTTTGAATTTCTATTTTGGTAGTGCGCTCAGATTACATACCTGGTCGCTTGATGGCTCCTTTCCTCAATGGGATCATATTTAGCAGGCAGAGCGTTGCATTGTGGGCTCCGGTGTTGTCAGGCCGTCCATAAATTTTCAAGCAAACCGGTGGCCTCTGCATTTCCCAGGCCATCCGGTGCGGTCATGTTTACCACCCCTTGCCCCCGTCCTGACACCCTCGTGTGTCAGAGTCACACCGCACCAGTTGGTCCAGCCATCCGTCACTGAGCATCAAATACAAATTGGCAAACTATTTTTGTGCATTTGTTTAAGATACTTTTAGGTGTGATAGTGCGATGTTTACTGTGGTTAGACAATTTAAGGTGCGTAAGCTAAATCAATCACAGAAAAGATGTTAAATTCATTTTCCACAACTTACTTTGAGTGAACTACCTAGAATATTTTTTACGGCTCTATTTGACTATGTAGCCTCGATGTCGGATGAAACAAAATGTACAAGTGCTGTTTGATCCAGGTTTGCTTATGATTTTGAATTGGGAGTTTGAAAGTTGGCTTTTGAAACCAACGATTACATCTTTAAACCTATGTTTTATAACAAAACCTCTCAAAGGACATTTTTTTCATGTCTATTTTAAGACAATACTCACTTACCCTGTAATCGGTCCTCCTGTCCTGTCCATACTGGCCAAGAAGAGATCCCTTCGTCCAGTTCTAATATACTGTAAGTGAAGGGGGACGAAATGCACAGGCAATGCTAAATAAAGTTCAGCTGAAGCAAATAAAAGGATTCAGCAAATAGACTTTATGTACTAAGTCCACATCTAAGTGAACTTGTATTGCAGGTGTCATTGTCTTAGCCTACTCTAAATACAAAACAAATCACAGTATCTTTAGTAAAGATACTAGTAAAGGTATGTGCCTGAAACTTTCCTTACTTTACTTGAGTATTTCCTTTTGATGCTACTTTTTACTATTACTTCATCTCCAAGGCAAATATTGTTCCTTTTACTCCACTTTATTTGTCAGACAGCTTTTAAGATTACCTAATTGTTCTTCCCCTTCCTGTTCAGTAAAAACCATGTATCTCCAGATGTGTGCATTGTCACAAAGCTGAAAACAAAGCTGTTTTTCATTAAAACCATATGATGATCTTATAGAATATGATGCATTGCTGTAGATTAAACTACCCAACAGTATATAAAAGAGTTAGAATTAGCACAACCTTAAATATCTACAACAGTAAAATGCAACAGCAGGGATAAGAATCCAGAAAGATAATAGTAAAACACTGACACTGGGAACACTGGGAACATTCTACTGCACAATGAGTACTTTTGATACTTTAAGTCAATTTTGCTGCTAACACTTACATACTTTTACTTAAGTAAGAAAAAGATCTGAATACTTCTTTCACTGAAAATAACCAACAGTGCCCATTCAAGTTTTCCTGTTTACTGTAATTGGATGCAGCTCCAGGGCTCTTACTTTGAAAAAACAAAACAAAAACCAAAATGTCCTTGAAATAAGAATGACCACATACATGTCAGAAAGGGTATTGTCTTTATTGAGTGATTAATAGGTGGACATCACATACATTACTAAACCTGTAGTTGATCCTCATTTAATTAACCCCTCTCTGGTCAAATTCATCATAAGCCTCAGCTGTATAGAATTACACTATAATTATTAGGCCCCAAACCCTGAGGTGCCCTTGGTCACTGGCCTACAGCTCATGGAATCTCCTAATAGCGAGTCAGGGCTAATTGGGAGACAGGTAAGGTTACATGTGACAGCAATTAAGCCGAGCTCAGGGCCAACCTCATAGCCTCGGGCGAGGCCGGCGCTGCACTCAAGACCCTAAGTGTGGTTTTGCCTTTTTAGCGCTTTCTTTACTTTTGGGAAAAAGCAAAGTTGGGACCTACAGTTCCTCTTTTTTTTGTCTAAAGGTAGATACGATTGGTTTGTATGGTCTTGCTATTTTGTATTCAGCTGCTCTTGTTGTATAAATATAGCTGAATAATGACTTATTCATCAGCTGTTTCACTTATCGTTTACTTTACTTTCCCCCTATTTATTAGCCTATTATTATTATCATAGTTATTTTTTTCATTATGTTTATTGTTTTTAAACATAGGGGTGTGAGTTAATGGCAAACAATACAAGCACATGCTGGGTAAATGTCATGACGTTTGTTGTTAGGCCCACACACACATCAAATTAAAAACATATTTATTATTTATGATGGAGTTTCGTCTCGGGAGTAGGAACGGAAAAGCCCAAATATTTTAAACAATCATATATATATATATATATATATATATAGATAGATAGATAGATAGATAGATAGATAGATAGATAGATAGATAGATAGATAGGATAATATATCCATGTCATTGAGAGGGGAAGTGTGAGAGTGTGTCTAAACACATTATCACTTTTCAAACCTCAGTCCCATGCAGCAGAGGGGCGGTGGGACACTCGACCCCCTGGCAGTGGTGTTGTTGGAATTACCTCCACATGACAAATCAAGACCCTTTCTGGGAAAATAATCAGGTCCCTGCTGCTCTCGGTGTGGAAAAAGCCCCATTAGAGAACAACACTGTCACTGTTAATTACTGCAGTGGCCTTTTGTTGTATTACACAACAAACCGTCAGAATCAACACTTTCTTGACTGGTAAACTATTTAGGGAGTTTTTATGGCTCGGTGAGAAGTTTGGCACCTTTTGTTATTGTTGTGGAGCTGAGAGGAGTGTTTCTGGGATATTTGAAATAGTCATTCTGCAAGATTGGTTGTTTTTTTTGGTACAGTTTAGGCCACAATATTTAAAGGTGGGGTTAAATAAGATTTTGTTGATTCCAATCAATTCCAAACCAAAACATCAGTGGGATGACATGCACTGGACAGCTGACCCAAGATTGATGACAAGGCAGTGCTGCAGGGTAGATAAAACGGTTGGTATACTGTGACCTTCAGTCCTTGCTCAAAAGAATAAACAACATCACATATTTTCCGAAAAAAACATTAATTTTTATTTAATGTCATCAAATACCCCTAAAAATACCCGGAGAATCAGACAGCCGGGGCCCACACACATCATTTGTTATATCTTAAAGACGTGTTTTACAAGCATATTCAAATATTCTTTTTGAATAATAAGTTACAGCGACTATAGCTTTCTACACAGACTAAGTTGAAACTTGTTAAAAATGAGTATACTTCTTCCCTCTAATTGACAAATCCAGAAGCTATGAAAATGCAAATATTCATTCAAAATCATTTCAAAAGTTTAACTCCTACCTAAGTAAATTCTCATTTTATGTACACTGGGGTTTCACATTTCCATATCACACTTGTAAAAGCTGCATAGCCTCCAAATTAGTCACAAAGTCATGCTCATCAAGTACAAGTCTTAAAGTGAGATTTAAGACGAGCCCATAGAAACTTTACGCCTTCCACCTGAATGTGAAAACAACCTTCCAGCCTTCATCATTCTGCACAATGGAGGCCAAACATCCAAATTATGTAAGAAAAAACAAAACACATTTTTGTGGAGAGGGACTTTAAATCCCTTCCCTACTCATTATGAAGATGAAGACATTATGCTGGTTTAACAGAATACAGATGCAGCACTAATAGTTTAAAGTTAATATTAATTACATATTAACCACAGGTTTATTAGACCTGGTCTGGGCGCACAAGATGCACAGCACTGTATTGTCAATGGGACACTAGTGTAGGCCACTTTAAAGTACTTGTATCACAACAACCGCTCCTGTCAGTCAAACCCAGCTAATCGACCGCCGTCCAATCAGAAAGCTCCTTACTTTTTTAACAGACTTTGAGGGCCTATCACAAACGGCCCTTCACGTCTCACCGCTCCCGCTGAGGGGAGGGGATATGACCTTATTTGGCAGTTATGACCTTATATGGAGCGCCGCCAGGGGGCAAGCCGTACGAGGCAGACTGCTGGAGACACTTTCCCCCAAATTGTAGCTTTGACTCTCGGAGATGGGGCAGACAGTCGTAGGGTGAAGCGATACTCTCGAGCGGCAAAGTGTCTCTTGTTGAAGCTTCTCCCACACGGACGGTCACCGAGGATATTTCAGGCTGTGTGTTGGGTAAATAAAGATCAGACTTCGCTCTCCAAAACCTCAGTGCGGCGCGCAAGAACAAGAGGAACAAGGAACGCCTCGGGACTGCGCTTGATACTGTTTCCACGAGCTTGATGGGACTAAATAAATCCGTCACTGAATAACATGAAATGCGGCCAGTGTTGACTCCAGTGTGTCATTCAGGAGGCAGAATTGATCTTGAGTGAATCCCAACGCAGTGCGGCGGACAGACTGGAGCGACCAGGGCACAGGGGCGAAACACGGTTGTCTGCTATTCCGCCGTCTTTCAAATTCTAAAGGGGCGAGAAAGAAGTGAGATAACATTTTATCTTTACAGCCGACACGCTGACTTATTGGACTGACTTTTCCAAGAGGACACACTCTGAAGAACAACGTGTTTATGGATTGCTGCGCAGCGAGGAACACCCGGAGTTGTAGGCTACGCTCGCATGCGTCGATCATGTTGATACCTCGCTGTTGCTGTGAACTTTGATAGATGTTTACAGAAAAAAACTCAGTATTATAGATAAACGATTTAAAATAAATACGCTCAAATAAGCTCAGATTGACCTCTGGAGGAAGCGCTTTTTTTTCGCCCCCTCCCTCGTTTTTACTCTCCCAAGACGTCAGGACGGATCCCTATCACTCAGTCTCTCCTTCTGTGATTTAAACAAAGACCGAAGTGTTTGGGGATAGCATGGCAATGGTAGTAAACCAGTGGCCAGAGAACATTTCTGCAGATCCGGGGTCTCAGCTCCAGATATGCGGCCAGGAGCCCGGCGGGGCACCGGGAACCCCCAACGGTTCCACCCCAGGGAACGACGCACTTTCCGGGGACAAGATCCCCAACGTGGACTGCATGGTGTGCGGGGACAAGTCCAGTGGGAAGCATTACGGGCAGTTCACCTGCGAGGGATGCAAAAGCTTCTTTAAGCGCTCGGTGAGGCGGAACCTCTCGTACACCTGCCGGGGGAATCGAGACTGTCCCATCGACCAGCACCACCGGAACCAGTGTCAGTACTGCCGGCTGAAGAAGTGCCTGAAAGTCGGCATGAGAAGAGAGGGTAAGACCATAGGTGTGTTACGGATGTCAGTGGGAAGTGTGGCACGGGAGACATTTGCTTACTAATCGTATTATACTGTGTAAATGTGTGCGTAATGTTGCACACCGTAAAATATCAATCTTAACAGGCCATTAAGTCTGGAAGGCAGCCGTAAAAGATTTTACTGTTTTAAAACAAGTGACTGACTGTTAAAGTCGACTGAGGCTCCTTTTTAATTGCTTATATATAAATAATATATTTGCACCGAGGTAGATCATCGGTTGCATGAAAACACATTTGAGAAAATTCTGGACACAAACATTTGAATTGGAAACAGTTATTTTACCACATTTTCGTCTTGCTGTAAGAAAAAGAAAATACATTTAAGATTAAACATGACACTCTTTCTGTAATTATGCCCTTTCACATGTCACTTAAACCAGTGCCAGTGAGAGATTATGTGCGTAAAATACGCGTCATGTTTTGTGATGCCTGTTGATCTAATGGTTATGTGCTACACAGTTTCTAGGCACTGTTGTTATGGGTAAATAATCAGTCACCACCTGCGGCAGCACAATGCTTATTTCACATTCATTTAGGCTACCAAATCCAAACCATTCGCCCTGGTTCGCTCTGTTCTGTGAAATCCCTCCTTTGTCCCGCTGTTTTAATTATGCTGTTTGCTCACCGACACCCAGAGCCGCTATAAGAGGATGCCGCTACATTTGTTGTATTGTGTTGGATTAACAACGGGTCAGTTAGTGTCAAAAGGGAGCAGAAACGTGCTGGTGGAGAAGAGGCTTCCCTTATCAATGATCATTCAGCAGCGTCGTCCCATTCATGAGAGATGGGACGCTGCATGTTTTTAAATGTTTTAAACCGAATGGAGCCGACATTTCTTTCTCTCACCATCTGTGTTAGTTACTGATGGGTTCTTTTTTTGTTTGTTCATGCACTTTGGATAACTGAACTCAATACTTTATTTAGATAATCTCCTGATGTAGAGGCAACTGTTTTTTATGATCAAAAAGCACTAAGAGCCTGTAGAAGTATTAGATTGTCTGCATGTATAATATAGCCTATTTGGGAAATTAATGAAAATGTCACACCGCTAACTATCACACAGCTTTAACACAGGTGAGCCATGGGCAATAAGGCTTTTTGTCTTGTGTGAGTGCAAAAAAAGTGCGTTTCAACCACTTATCCTCAAAAGTTTGAGTCTTTAATGAAGATGTCACCCTTCGCCCAGTTTAGTTTCCCTCTCAGAGGACAGAATAGGGTCAGCAGCCGCATCTCAGTGAGCAATCTTGCTCACGGACACTTCGGCAGGGGATTTTGAAGGACAGACAACCCCGCCGCCCTTTGAGTCCAAATGTAAATCCGCAGACGGTGGAAATACCCGTCCTCCTTAGAGCCTGAGATGAGATGATCCCTTAAGGGTTTCCACTGCTATGCCTCTCTGACCGTGTGTGTGTGTGTGTGTGTGTGTGTGTGTGTGTGTGTGTGTGTGTGTGTGTGTGTGTGTGTACTGTACACACAGTCTCCTCATGTAAAATACCCGCAGGCCACACCGACTCGGTCGTGCTTGTTTCCGACTGAATGAACCCGAGGTAATCGCCTGACGCGCCACAGCGTGTTTACTGCAACAGTAACAAAAAAATCTGATTCAGTCTGGTAATGAGAAAAGTTCATTCATTCAAACAGGCGAAAGATATCAGTAGAGGGGCGATTTTTTTTTAATGTAGTTTATGTAAATTCACTCATCTAATTTGTCTTATTTTGGAAATAGCCTACTTTATCACTCAAATAAAAACCGGAAAATGATTTAGCATGCAAACTAGAAGGGTTATTTTACTTCATGTGGCAAATCCTTTAACTTTTTCGAAGGGAAAAGGTTTCTAGCATTCAGTTCAATTAGTTTGGTTAAATATGAGATTCTTGCAGTGCCGAGCTTACTGCGTCGAAGGCTTCATGTTCTTCATGAGACACGCCTTAAGAATGGCATGGAAGGTAATCCGTTTAGATGAGATAACATTATGATGATTTGCTTATAGACTGTAGAATATAGTCTACACTGCAAAAAAAAGAAAAATGCATTTTAACAAAGCAATTAGTGTCTTGATTTTCTTAAAATAAGTGAAATATATTTTCCAGCAGAAATGATTTCTTTCAAATCATTTTGAGATACTTTCAAATGTTAAAATTGTGTTGAAAAAAGGCCAGAAAAATCAATCTAAGGTTTTAAAACTCATTATCTGCTCATTATCCTCTTGTTTTTTTTTTTTTTTGCAGTGCTGGCTTATAGTTGTGCGTAAATGTGGAGCAGGTCAACTTACATTGGCTGAGCTCATATGTTGGTGCATTTGGGGTCAGCAGGATTAAACCGGGCCATTAAATCCTCTTTGTCGGCTGACTTCTGTTTATCAGCATCCATTTGTCTGCTTAGGACAATTTTTGTTAGGACGCTCTTCCGGCAATTTGTAAAAGTAGAGAATTAAAAACCAGAATTTATCATCCTATACTGATAAATGTTCTGCATCAATTAAGTAAATCACAGGCATTCAATTCCCCTAGCTATTTAATCATCACTCCCATTGTTTTAATGAAGTAAAAGTCACAAAAAAAAGACATATTTGAATATTTGTGTACACATAAATATTCATAAATATCTGAAACAAAACCCTGGCATCATTATTTTATCGTTACATCTACAGGAAATTAAACACTGCTGCATCCTAGAATCCAAATATTGAGGGTGTCAACTGAAAAGTGGCCACGCTGTTAAAGCACACATACTCTGTCGTCCTTCCCTACATACATAAGTCATGTTTCATCTACATTATTCATAACAGGTTCACCTCAGGTTGTCAAGGGGACGCAGTGTTTATTCTCAGTTATGATCCAGGTGAAATATGCATTTGATTTTTCCGTTTTACATTCCCAACAATATGCGAAAGTTCCTGAAAAGATACCTTCGAAATGAAGCGGAAGATTACAAGTGAAAGTGTATGTTTGCTAAAAGAGTTTTGCATGTTATTAATCATTTAAAAACCTTTTTACTTAGTTTGAAATGAACAAGAAGTCTGAGGGAAAGGGCCAGTTCATGGAACAAGTTATATATTTAGGTATAACAATTTGAACTTGTTTTATTCACAAATGAAGTATATTGAGCTATGTAAAGAGGATGTTTTTGGATAGCCCTGTGATGTAACTCCACCATTTCCTCTTACAGAAAATCAGCAGGAGAAAGTCTGATGTTGGTTATAAAAATTACAGCATTGTTTGGTATCACTAACACTGCTGCATGACTTTTCTGTTAAGACTGAATTCATATTTAGCTTTCTGAGAAGACATTCTAAATGTTTCATGAGATTTTGAAAATCTTTGCTTTCAAGTGAGTTTCCTTTTTTTTCCCAAAGGAGGATGTTTGACCTCTTTCTGCAGACTGCTGTGTAGAACATAATATCATTTGTTGGAGACTTTCATCCAGAGCAGCTTTCAGCACCATGGCAGCAAACCGTTCTTTGCTGACCTCAGTGGGAATCAAACCGTTGAAAAACCTTGGCAACATTACGTTTCATTGTCTCACCACGCAGCTACACAGAACTCTGCTCTTGTCTCTCTGTCAGTTTCTTAGCTGAATAGGAAGCAGAGAGGCAAAGAGAAT
Organism: Sander vitreus; assembly: GCF_031162955.1. Taxonomy (NCBI): domain Eukaryota; kingdom Metazoa; phylum Chordata; class Actinopteri; order Perciformes; family Percidae; genus Sander; species Sander vitreus. The sequence goes on from NC_135860.1 coordinate 7,068,156, forward strand.
CAGCCTGACAGTTCCTTTTGAACTGGAGTGAATGTTTTAATTTCCAAGCAGCCCACAAAGACGAGCTACTGACGTCACTGAGGACAGACAGACATGCGTGGTAGTGTACTGATTAATGCATGCGTGCACAATGATAATGTCATCTTGTCTGTTGTGTGTATGTCTTGAATCAGATACCTGTGTAGCTAAGAGCACACCAAATACATGCAGACACACAAAGTTAGTAGAGTGTAGTGATAGTAAATAGTCCTGGGTTGGATATCGTTCCAAAAGTTTCGATAATGATACCGGTGACAAGAATTTTTAAATCTTTTAAAATCCATTTTAAAAAAGAAGTTACAACATTACACATTTCGGTACAAATCTTCTTAGCTCCATTACACCTATGTGACTCACACTGTATAAGCCTCTCAAAATACAACAACACACACACGTTGGCCCCGTTACTGTGCGTAACGCATTTCCTGCCTCTACGACGTGTAACATTAGACAGCCAATCAACAAACAACAAGCATTAATAGATCTTGGTAGAAGCATGCCGCATGCTAATTGGCTCACTGACGCTAATGAGATTTGCTCCTTGGGTATTGAAATTTAGTATTGAATGACAAGGCATCTGAAGGCATTTTTCAAATCTCGATATTACGGAGGCATTTCGGTCGGTGCCAAAAAAGTATCGAAGTTCGGCACCCAGCCCTAATAACAGGAATCTGTAATACCTGCATGGAACGTGTGCAGTGGAAATGCTGCTGCCTGCTCTGACCCATATTGCACTCTGACAAAATACCAACAGTAGCGGGAAATATAGGTCAACCAAAACTAAAACATTAATAACAGAGCGGCTTGAGTCAAAGTCCCAATGTGTGAACCGTCTGGGGCCTCTCCAGTGAGTAAACACCCCACTGGAGCGCTAAAGTCTAACAGGCAGCGTGTATTGACTAATCCATACGCCACTGGGCAATTTAACACCAAAACACTGCCGTCTGGCCTGCTTTGGCTCTGAAAACCTTTACTTATCCCAGTAATTTAGCTATTGACAAATTAAAATACTTAACCCCTGTCACCACTTGTCGTTCATTATCAGAGCCACTCAGAGAAACATGGTTCCCATTCACATATCGCTCATAACTGCCCAGCCTCCATTAAAGTGATACACTGGAGGTTGCGGCCTAATCTCCAAGGCTAACTTTAATATTACAGAATAGATGAATGATGCAGTTTTTTGAATGCTTCTGGACACATCAAGGTGAGGAGGCTTCATGTTGCAATATAACACAACATGACCTCTTCCCTATAAAGGTTGGGCTTCTTTCTGCATATCCCACTGTAGCACTGATGTCACAAAAGTAATGTGACCCTCTTCAGGTGCATTCAGTCAATCATTCTAACAAACCGACTGACCCTGGACTGTTTTGTTTGTGACTTAAGTAGCTCAACTTGTTTTCACTCGTTTCACTTGTAATGACACACACACACACACGCGCGCACACACACACACACACACACACACACACACACACACACACAAAAGAGAGAAAGAGGCACAGAATTTGTCAGAAACATTTAACAACCAACAAGGTTTCTATATTTTATATATGTAATATAGCGCTGTGGTCGGATCTGTGCGCATTTATAATTTAGGCATTTAGTTGATGATCTTAGCTCACCGAGTGGGATTTTAGCATGCTAGTAGTAGATGAAAAAAAGCAGAGGAAGACACACAATGCACCAATTACTTTTACTATTTGTCCCAATTTCGGATCAACAGTTTTATGTTGATGTTTTATTAAAGACAGGATATTGGTCATGTCCTCCACCATAATATGATGGTGGCGCCCCTCTGACCACAGTTATATTATTAAATAGTCATATCATCAAATTCCTCCCCCCCAAAAGGTTATTTAGCTATTTAACCCCTTGTATTTGCCTTAGTAGTTTTCGGGTGGCGGACCTCTAAACCCGAGTAAATACATACAACAGAAAGTAATGGTTAAGTAATGCTTTAAGTAAATGTGAAAATGTGTTATTTTTTGTGTGGACCTTTGTCGCCAATAATGAAATAATATATTCCTTCATGACAGAATGAAAAAGCCTCTGAAATAGCTTTATGTGAAGCTAAAACCTTGCTTGCTGCAACACAGACTAATACTTGTCATGTATGTTGGTTAGCAGCTCTCTTATTGGGTGAATGGTTCTGGTTTTGAGCACCAGAAACCACATTGAATTCCCTTACACTGTATTTGGGTGGCAGCAGAAGTCTCAGTGGCAGATATCTCATATATCCCAAAAAAAAAAGTGAACCAAAAATATCAGCATGGCTGGATACCACGAGGGATAAGTGGTAAATAAATGTTTTAGGTGAACTGGCCCTTTAAATTCATTGCCTATCTTACTGTAAACATATTTGGTAAAGTAAAGGAAGCTCCAGCACAAAAATTGGTTTACCATCAGTTTCAAAAACTCAAATAATTCAAGTCATAGGCTGTATTTTTACTGATGACACATGCTGATAAATTACACATAAAGCCAGGCAGCTAAGAGGTGTTTAAAAGAAGACATGTATGCACGGATGTCTTCTCCAAAGGCTAAACTCCCAGAAAACACATACAACGTATTGCCCTACTGTGGCCCACTGTGTGTTAAATAAAGAGGGGAGAGGTGGTGGTGTGTAAGTATAAATAAGGATGGCGTGAATCACTGAGTTGGGGGTGAATTTGGTCTAATTAATTCAGGAACTGCCTCATCAAAGTCTGAGAGAGAGACTGAGGCAACAGCATCCACACAGAGCAAAGCCATCAAACGTTCTCACGCAAATGTCCTTTGCCTTCCATGTCTCTGTCTCTCTGCGTCTGTGTCACTGTTTTCCCTCTCGTTCCTGCACTGCCTCCGTATTTACTGCGCTCTCGTTCTGTTGTGTCTCTTACGTTTCAACGCTCTTTCATGTTCGACACACAACTGAGGACAGAGTCCGTCCTCTTTCAGTGTGCAGATGCAGATGGCTTGTTATTAGCAAGGTTAGCTGAGTAGTAAAGTTGTTATGAGCAACGCTTTTATATAAACAATTTTGCTACGCTCTATTTCTTTCTCTAATTTGATGTGTTTTCCTTCAGTGGGGCGCAACAATTAACAATTTTTAGCAGACCCTCCTGTACGGTGACAACCGAAAGTGAGTAACAATGGAAGTGAGCGTGTTGTTGACAAACGGAGCTGGCGGATGAGCAGGAGGAAAGTTCTTGTATGTTTGAAAAGTAAGTGAAACATGGTTCCTTGCTAATTATGATTACTGTCGCTATGTGATTGTCACAAATAAGCAATGTTGTTCAATATCTTTTTTATTTTCATATGTATGTACTCTGCCATTTAGGCTACGAATATAATATTTGTGTGATTTAAACTTTAAATGTAGCACTCACGCGTTAAGACACTGGGCGCCATTTAGATAATGTTATAGCTGCAGCTTCGTAGCCTAAATGGCAGATTACATAATACATAAAAAATATATTTAACAACATTGCTTATTTGTGACAAGAACTTTCCTCCTGCTCATCCGCCAGCTCCGTCTGTCAACAACATGCTCACTTCCGTTGTTGCTTATGTATTTGGGTTGTAGCTTTTGTATTTGTGTTGTGGCTTTTGTATTTGTGTTGTGGCTTTTGTATTTGTGTTGTAGCTTTTGTATTTGTGTTGTAGCTTTTGTATTTATGTTGTAGCTTTTGTATTTGTATTGTGGGTTTTGTATTTGTGTTGTGGCTTTTGTATTTGTGTTGTAGCTTTTGTATTTGTGCTGTAGCTTTTGTATTTGTGTTGTGGCTTTTGTATTTGTGTTGAACCGTCTCGGCCGCCGTACTCCTGCACTGTGGAGCACCTTTTGTTCCATTTAGGATGTATTAAACGCTGACACTTTCAATGTTTTCTTCTCAAAGATACACAAACCAGCATTCACTTACTTTTATATTAGCAACTAGTATCAAGACATGCACCTACAACACCAAAACAAATTCCTTGTATGTGTAAACAATGTACTTGGCAATAAAGCTTTTCTGATTCTGATTCTGATTGCAACAGTATCTTTAAACAGATTTCTTTTCACCACTTGGACGGCAGCAGAAATAACCTGTAAACACAACACTGACATGTCTTTATAAAGTTGATATGGATACACATCCAGCTTTTGCTTTCCACTAACTCCTGACGGACACATCTGTCTCTGTAGCTGCTAAATGCTCCACTATGTGTCTGTTTGGTGCTGAGCAGGTAGCATAGAGTGGTTTTTTTTAAAGCTTTTTTAAGAGCATCGAGAGTAAACCAAAACAGTAAAGTTTATTGGCCGGAAAACTAAAACGATAAGCTGAAATACGCTAAAAAGCCCTGTAAAGTAGTCCTGTGATCTGTTTCAGCTTTAATGGATAACCGTTATGAAATGTGTTGTAAATGCTCAACTAATTGTTTTGACCATTGTTTTTCTGGCAGCACAAAATGTTTCTGTAGAATAAACAGAAGAACTTGCACTTGCACAATAGCATGCGACGGGACAAATTCTGTGGACCATGCACTCAACCAGACTGTGTGAAGCCACAGTCCACAGTATATGTACTTATCATGTTCATAGGCAAGTACAAAGTTATGCATCTTATTAACAGTCTAGTGACCCCTAGAGCAGTGTTAGCCAACCACAATGGCTCCAAAAAAAGAGAGCGTCACAGAACTGCCCGCTGTTTGATTGACAGATTGTATATGAAAATTTCAGAGTATAGTTCCATAACTCTTTCTGCTCAGTAAAATCACGTTGTTTGTCTCTTTATCTCTAACTCTCCTGGTTTACATATTAGCTCCTCTCTGCCTCCTATCTGACTCTCGTTGGGAGCTTTGCCCTGCTGCAGAGCAGTGACCTGCAGGTCAAAGCTCAAAGCCAAAATAAAACTGTGAGAGCAGCAGGGATATTACCTTGGTGTCACATCACACACTGCCCTCTGAGCTGGAGCACACCCACGTATCCACATCTACATAGGCTTACAGTGGCACACACATATAGGCACTGAAACAAATGAAATTATATATTTCTTTTATCTTCCAAAATGTGTTTTTTCTTTTTAGCTTTACAACCATGTGTTTTGATGTTCCTTTGATTGCAGAATGTTTCTAGTGTTGTAAACCTCTCTCATACACAAAAGCACATATGCACGCTGTGGGAAGTGGTGACGTCAGGCACAGGTTCATGCAGGGTAACGTGTTTATTTTTTGCTCGCCGTTGGAAGCTTTAGAAATGGAAAATCTACTCATTGAACACAACTGTCAGACTGAGCCAAATCTGTAATGCGTCTGTGTTGCCCCGGCACCGTGACCTTTGAGTCCAAATGTTGATAGGCCTTAATTGTATTTAGCTGCTGTAATTCCACTAACAGTCTGACCCAGAGGCTAATCCAGGGCAGCCAGGCAGCAAACTGTGCACTCTGCCAGCTGCCGTTTGCTGAAGTGGCTTTTTAAAAGTCACAGCTGAAATGTCCCAAGATACCTCTGTTTGCATGCACTTTCCTCCTCTCCCTTGTTCTCCTGCCCTAATTTCTTTGCCCTACCTATGTACACGGGAAGCAGTTTTGTTTTGGGTTTTAGGGATTTGTAGCTCTTTTTTTATGCTTTTTCTGCCCTCAATTTGGTATCAGAATATTTTTGTTTGCCAGGAAGCAGGACGTTGTATATCGTTAAGATTTCAAGTTTTCTTCCCCTCTTGTTGTCTGAGGACAAGCTCAGTTAATAGCATTAAGCTCACCCACAGTGCACCAATTAAAAAGCAAGACACAGCTTATGGCAGACACCCAAATCTATCGGACTTTATACTCCCATCCCCCCCTCTTTATTCTTTATCTCTGACCCTGCTTTCCTTTTTTGTCTTATCCTCAGGCATCTGTTTTTTACTAATGTCATTTCTGTCTCTCTCGCTCTCTTGCTCCCCTCCTCTATGTCAAAAATAATACAGCTCTCTGCCTCTACGCTTGTCCCTCTTTCTCTCTATTCCTTTGGACATTTCCATAATTACCCCCTCTCTCCCTTTTCTTTCTCTCTGCTCCTCAGTCTCGTCCAGCCAGCTGTAGGCGAGGAATAACAGAGAGTGATGTGTCTCAGTCAGAAGTACTCAAGTGCTCTGCCTCTCAGCCACGAGTGACCCCCCACAATGAGGCTTTTGAAAAGTCAAGTGGAACAAGTAGATCTGCCACCATCTGCAGGATTAACCACTAATCAATATGAGAGCAGATTCATAGCTGTGATTTCACATATCAGAGGCGTGAGAGGCAGCAGGGTCCCAACAGGTTGTGGAATTTGTGGAACGTCATTGAATTTTGAAGAATTTGATATATTCCCCATCAAGGTTAGGGACAATGCATTATTGAGAAGCCCAAAAGCCAGGTTGCTCACCCCAGATTTTTTTTTTTAGATGACATTAACAAGCCAGGGCAGAGTGACAGTTCTAGGTTATGGAAGTGATCTGACTTGGATATGTCACGGAAGAGTCTTTCAAGACTGTCCTCTCAGGGAACAGAACAGAATCGATCCTTTTAGAAAGTGCTCCAAAATGACAAATGCTCAAGTTCAAGCCTTAACTAAGTGCTTCTTTGAACCAAAACTACAATGATTCCCCAACCCTAACCAAGGTGTTTCTGTGCCTAAAGCCATAGCATTGTCAGACGATGAAACAGATTCATTCTTCAACAGTGAGTTATAACGGGCAGTTACAAACAAATTGTTTGACGTTTAATTTGGAGGACTTGTCGAGTCTTTCACTAACCTGCATTACAATAACTTCTCTGACTGACAGCAGCAGCACTGTATGATTTAGCAGTCTTTCACTTCACACTCAAAGCACCTCAGAGTGACTGAAAACATATTTGACCAGGTAATCTTTGTGGAAATTGCAGTGCCTTGCTCTACTTTCACCCCTGCTGCTCACGGCGGTGTTTCATTTTTCAAACTCTGCAAAGACAGACGTGTGGCTAATCTGACAGCCGTCCTTTGCAAAGCAAGACGAGAGCGTCTGGAGTGCCAGTGACAAGGAATGTCCCATTGTGCAACATCTTTGTGACAGGCAACATCTCTTCATAGATCAGCCGAGCGAGACTGTGCTGTTTGCCAAAGGAGACCGCATTCTTTTCTGGGAACACGCGGGTTGACACAAGTTCACAGGGAAAATCAGTCGTTTGAGGTCAACACCTTTTGTGCAGAGGTATTTTTTTCTGCTCAGAGGATAGGCTAGAATTAAAGGCATTTTTATAACACTCTTGAGTGTTTTGACCTCTCGTTTTTCAGACGTGCCACGTCCGCGTTCAATTGACACAGCTGCTGTGTGTGAGGTGACAGGTGATGCAGAGTTGAAAAGCATTTTCCAAACCCCTCCTCCTCCCTTTTATTACACCCCTCTCTCCACCTCCTGCTTCCACCTGTCTCTTTATGTAAACCATCGCTCCCTATCTGAAGCCTCATCTCAGACTATTCAAATACATTGAACTCTGCACCTTTTCTGTCTTTCCTCTCTCTGCCCTCAATCTCCCTTTTCTCAACTTATCACCTCTTCCTCTTCATCTTATCTTGCCATTTCACCCTTTTACCTAATTTTCCCCCTCACACGTCAGGTGTCTGTGTGTGTGTGTGTGTGTGTGTGTGTGTGTGTGTGTGTGTGTGAGAGAGTGTGTGTGTACAAGAGCTTGGCCTCTGCGTGCCCTTTTTGCTTCAGCCTGAGCCATTTGCCAGCACAGAGAGGGGGGGCATCGTACCGTATGTATTTGTGTGGTGCGGGCATGTGTGTATGAATATGCTGGTGCATAACATATGTAGGTGTGAAGAAGCGGTATATCTTTACCAGCTGCTGCTTGTCATTACTCGTTGATGCACAACAGCAGTGCAGAATGGCCTTGGCCTGGCCACTTTCCACCGCTCCACTGAAAAGGCAAGCGCTGACATATTTAGGAGTCGGAGAAATGTTCCCGTCTCCACACTTTTTGCCCCTTTGACCCCATTCTACAAACCCCCCACCCGACACATTTGACATGCTCAATTTCACTCCTTCTTTTCTGTCTTCGTCTCCTCTCCCTTCGGCGTCTCCTGCAGGCTTTTAGGATTACTTCGCTTTACATACAGGCTGTGCAGAGGCCGTTTGGATGTAGATCAGGTTTAGGTGTAAAGCCAGCCTCCTGAAGCATAAAAGTGTAATAACAACCTGATGACAGATATTTACTGTTAAAAGTTGGACTGAGATGAAGACAAAACAACCACTAACAAATGTCACATTTTCATTGATTAAAAGTTCACATTAACGCGTGAATTCTCATCTTCACCTGTCTTGTTTTCCATCAGCTGTACAACGAGGACGTACATCGAACTCCCAGAGCAGCCCAGGACAGTACCTGACCAATGGCACAGACCCATACAACGGCCAGCCCTACCTATCCGGCTTCATTTCTCTGTTGCTGCGCGCCGAGCCCTACCCCACATCTCGCTACGGGGCCCAGTGCATGCAGGGAAACAACCTGATGGGCATTGAGAACATCTGCGAGCTGGCGGCCAGGCTGCTTTTCAGTGCTGTTGAGTGGGCCAAGAACATCCCTTTCTTCCCCGATCTGCAGCTCATGGATCAGGTGAGTCAGCGATTTTCATGACTGAATATAATTTACTTTAAAATATCCGACCAGCAACTTCAAAGGAATAGCTTGACATTATGGGCTTATCTAGGGTGACCAGACGTCCCGGTTTGACCGGGACAGTCCCGTTTTTCAGTTGCGTGCCCCCAGTCCCGACAAAAGCCTGTCGGGACGCTAAAATGTCCCCGGTTTACACCAACCACTATGAAATTGTCCCGGTTGTCATTGATTACATAGCTGACATGGTCCTATTATAGCCCGATCATTAACTAAACCCATGTAGAAAGACTAATAAAGCGTCCAGCGTATGGTTTTAACAATGTGTGTGTGTGTGTGTGTGTGTGTGTGTGTGTGTGTGTGTGTCAGTCAATCGTAGCGGTCTGCGTCTGCATAATCTGTGCAGCCAGCGTTACAATGTAGGCTATATTTGTAAACATTGTTACAATGCCTCTTCTTAGCTTCCTCATTTTAACCATAGACAGTGAAAGAAATGGACACAGCGACGCTGGATGGAAATGTTCGAGCATTTCAAAAGCAAAATTCCGTTCAAAAATGTAGGTCTCCTTTGTCAGTTCGCCATGTGTCTACCGGGCACAAATGCTCCCGTTGAGCGGATCTTTTAGCTCATGAACAACACATGGACTGACGAGAGGAACCGCATGACCATTCCCACGTTAAACGTGAATTATACTAGACGCATCCAAGGTGGCGCGCGCCATCGTGACGTCGGCAGAGGTCGTGCACGGCTCTTTTTTTTCAGCGGCGCGCGACAAAGCGGAAACGGGAGGCCTGAACGAGATCGCCGACAACCGGATGCCAGGACTCTCACAGTGACTGCAAGTCTCTCTTGTAAACTTACTGGGTTAAGATGAGTTCTTTTATGGTGAATGAAAGGCTTGATCCGACCAAGTAGGTCATCGAATCAAATCGAAGCATTGACGGCAATGCTGCTGCCAGTTCTGCCGTTGTTTACTTTTTTCTTCATCTTCTAGTCCGTAGAAAGAGCAACGTTGGTAGCCTTTGCTCATTAGCGCCACCGCTGTTCAGGAGAAGACTGCAACTAGTGTCGTGAGCACCAGCGCAGGTATAAATAGTCACGCCGATCCCATGACGTCACATTTGTACGCGCCATCTGGGCTGCGTCTAGTAAATAACAGCCTTTAAAGGCGCTACTCGTCACACGCGCCAATTTTGCTGACATCTGTGTGCAATTTCACAGTAGGCTTTCAGCCAACAAATTCACTCCTCTAACAAATATACAGAAAGAATGTTTCCAATAGGGAAGCTATCTGCTCTATCAAATGAGATTACATTTGTGTGTGTGTGTGTGTGTGTGTGTGTGTGTGTGTGTGTGTGTGTGTGTGTGTGTGTGTGTGTGTGTGTGTGTGTGTGTGTGTGTGTGTGTGTTGTTGGTTAGAATAACACTGGTAACACTTTACGGTGAGGGTACATGAATTATCACGAAATGTGGTCATCACTGCTCAAATTCTTATTTGAATACAACTTGTGCATAATGATGTACCCACCTTACCTAATGCTTTAGTTGATGTGTTGTTCATGCATGTGCATGGGGTCCTGAGTGAGAGGCTATGAACTCATGTCAATTGCTGATGATTCATAAGATATAAAGGAATGAAGTAATGCACAAATCATGAATTAATTCATGCATGAATTCATAATTCATGTACCCTTACCGTAAAGTGTTACCATAACTTTAGTTCAAGCCTGTGGCAGAACTTCCAAATAATACGTTTAGTGCCATTCAATGAAAAATACTTTTTCACAAAGTTTCTCACAAGTTCAGTGGGTGCATTTTCCAAAAGAATGCTTTAATTCTGAAAAATAAAGTTGGTCCCACACGAAACTCACTCAATGTCTTTTAATATAATTTCTTAGTTATGTAGACTACATATCAAGAAAATTCATGAATATTAACTGAGATAGCCCATTATGTTGTGAGCAGTAGGCCTACGTGTGCTGTTGGCAAAATTGTGTCTAATCTGTCTGTGTCTATGTCTGACCTGGGCTGGCACATGTTCACGTTAACAAGCCGAAGAGTGTACGTGCACGAGCACTACGGTCACGCGCAAAGTGTCCCGGTTTTAGTTCCGGGAAATCTGGTCACCCTAGGCTTATCACTTTCTTGCCAAGAGTTCAATGAGAAGATCGAAACCACACGTATGTCTGGACGGTATACTCTACAGCCAGTAGCTGGCTAGTCTAGCTTAGCATAAAGACTGGAAACAGGGGGAAACAGCTAGCTTAGCTCTGTCCGAAGATAACAAAATGTACCTACCGTCCTCCGGGACGTTACTGTACCTGGCCTCATCGGAGAGTTTTTCTCCATGTTTCCAGTCTTTGTGCTAAGCCAAGCTAATTAGCTGCCTGTAGCTAATCATATTTAGTGTCAGACATAAGAGTGGTATCATTTTTATCATCTAACTCTCTACAAGAAAATTGATTTAGTAAAATGTTGAATTGTTCCTTCAATAAAGCATGCAAGGATCACACATACACATATTAGGAGAGGGGATTTGGCCTCCAAATGTATAAACTACATTATATAACATACTGGGTGCCTTTCTTATATATATATATATATATATATATATATATATATATATATATATATATATATATATATATATATATATATATATATATATATATATATATGTATGTGATGCGAAAAAATGTGATGTGAAAAATGTTGCAAAGTTTTGGGTTGATATTATAAAGAAATATATATCAAATTTTTTTCTGTTCAAGTCCACTTCTATAGAAAATGTTGAGCCAGTAAAAAAGATTTGTTGCCATAATCATAATCATAATCATAGTTTCATTAAGTATTATCAATAAACAAATTATTTATCACATGCACCCTTTGCTTTCATAAACAAAAAGAGACTATAAATAATAAAAAAAAAATGATTTTCCTTATTACAGTTGCATATCTGTTTGGTTAATATTCACTGAAGGCGGAAACAGACACAACAGACCTGATGTCAACCCTGCACGTGTAGATTTATACCAGCTGTAAAGTGTTGGCACGGAGTAATCGCCTGACCTATAAATATTCACATGCACCCTGGGCAGACATAGTCATCACAAATATGTCATGCTGTAGCTGCACTATATCATTAATATATCATTAACGTCATGTCAAGATGTAGAATACATGCGTCCTGTCTCTCTCCGTAAGTGCTTTGTGGTTCTGTGCTTTCTATAAACCCACTTTTCATGATTCTTTTCAACCTTCTATCAAAAGACTGTTTACACCTGGCATCAACACGTGTCTTGTAACTTAACTGCATCTAAATCATACCGTATGTGTCTAGATTATCCAGGGTAGACAAAATAATGTAAACACCTAAAAGAAGAAAATGTGTGACTAAGAGTAATGATGGTAACCATTATCTTAAATGTTGCTAAAAAGGTGGGTCATCTTAGGTAGAATGCCGATTGCAGGCCATGTAAGCCCCCTGTGTAATATATATATCCATGTGTGTCATAACACAGCTTGTCATATCCTTTTGCAATCTTTTTTATAAAGATAATTTTTTGGGGCATTTTTACAGGCCTTTATCTGTATAGGACAGTTTAGACTTGAAAGGGGAGAGATGTGCACCAAAGGTCGCAGGTCAGAGTTGAACCTGCAGCCGCTGTCTCAAGGAGTAAACCTCTATATATGGGTGCCCGCTCTACCAGGTGAGCTAACCAGGCGCTCCATCTTACCATCTTTATGACCTTTTAAAACTGACAAAGTTTTCATCACATTATAGTAATTCGTCCTTACAATCAGTTTTGGACAGTTGATTTGTGTATGCTTCCTTCTTTTTAATCAACATATTACTTGTTGGAGGGAAGAATTGTGCATGAATGGACCTGTTCTTTATCTAGTTTGCATTTCCTCTTTGATAATGTGTCCACATTACGACTATTCCCAAAGGTGGTTTAAATTATTGGATGTTTAGTGCATCTCGTGTTCGTTTACACTTAGAATTAATGTGCTTTTGTTCTATTGAATTACAGATTGACTCTGTAACTCAAAGGCACTTGTCGGTGTGCAAACGTGCTGTAACTTTTAAAATCATAATTCCTATTAGATACATTTGAATTTGATTTGACCCTGTAAACACACCTTTAGTAATTTGAATGAATTCTTAGTTTTATATTTACGATTAAAAAACTATAACTGTCTTAAAGTAGAAATCTCAAATCCAGATCTGCTGACCACATGTGATTTAAAAATGTATGTTTTTTTTAGATATTCTGCTGAAAGTCGAGCAGGAGTAAAAATAATTTCCTTCCTGTAATAACCACTATATGCTACCTGTATTCTAGGTGGCGCTGCTGCGCATGTCATGGAGCGAGCTCTTCGTCCTCAACGCCGCCCAGTGCTCCATGCCGCTTCATGTGGCTCCTCTGTTGGCAGCAGCAGGCCTGCACGCATCGCCCATGTCAGCAGAGCGCGTGGTGGCCTTCATGGACCACATCCGTGTCTTCCAAGAGCAGGTGGAGAAGCTGAAGGCCCTGCAGGTTGACACGGCTGAATATTCCTGTCTCAAGTCCATCGTGCTCTTCACATCTGGTGAGTTTGAATGAAGCACATGTGTCATATAAACAGTGGAGAGTCACAGGGAAACAGCATGAAATGGCAATGGTGTCACGTAACGTTGAAACAGGATGTTAAAGATTTAACTAGTGGTGGAAGGCTCCAGACTGGGTATTCAAAAGTTAAAAATGATTCGAAATTCATGACCCCAAAATGTTGAATCAATGGTACAGTATTACTGATCTCTAAGCTCTCTAAGAAAACGAGAAAAAACTTGGACATTGGAAGAGAAATAGGAGAAACCACAGGAGAGGAAATTCAAAGAGCGATCGTGCCAGACGGTTGAGGATGCAATTGATGTTGCAGGGAAAGAAAATTGTTAAATTATATAAACAGACAGTTGTAACTGTTTATAGTAAAATAAAGTTTAACAGTAGCATTATTATAAGTAAAAGAAAATCAAACACAAGTCCTCCAAAAAAAGATCAAATTATCAATTACTTGTTAAGACTAACTAGCATTCCTTTCACTTGCTCTTTACCCTCGACTCAGACTCAGACTCACAGAGGATTATGGGTAGATTCTGATCATCACCTGTCTCCTGTGAGCAGCTTTACAATTGCTCATGCAGAAAGAGAGGAATTAGCAGGCAAGTGAGCTGACTTCCGTTGGCACAGGAACATTTGAAGTTTTTTCATGTCGACAGGGACACTTAATCACAGGATATGGGAGCACTTGTAAACGGCTTAACCTGAGTTAGAGAAATATTAGTAGGGTAGTAGAGCCAATAGTAGGGTTATTCTGTACATTTAAAGAAGGTCAACTCAGCAGATAATACAATTCTTTAATTATTAGGGCAAAATACATTGAATTAAATAATAATTAATACATTTAAATAAATATTGATTTAAACTGTATTACCGGTAAAGAACTTAAAATGGAAACTAAAATGACTGCCTTATATTGCTGTTGCCGTGTCTGAATAAGTGCTCAAGTAACTTTTACCTAAAATTCATAACAGCAATCTTACAACATAGATCGGACCTAGTAACATTTCTGCAACACTTTCAACACACCACAAGTCTGAACTGAATGCCATCAGATTAACATAAAGGCTGCGGCAGCACAAGGTGAAACACGCACAGAAAGAAATGACGTGCGTCTTCTTCTGCCTTTTTAAGAGCACTGTAATACATCTCTCAACCATCCTCTCCTTTGCACAAAAAATAAAATAACTTTAATAACGTTAAGTCGTCCAGGAGATCCTTCTCATGTTCGATCAGTCTATAAAAATGTCCGCAGTGCAAGACAAATGCTTTACATACAGCGTGTGAGCAAATAGGAATTGATGTGAGTATCGAACTTAACGTTTTGTCATTCTGTGCTTGTGCACCGTTGGACAGTATAAAAGAAGAGAAGAAGAGGAGGCTAGCATTTTTTGCACTCAAAATGGCGGCAAATTAAGGCTTTTAAAATCCATCAGTTAGGAAACGTTATGAACATTTACATAACTGACACCTATGTCTACATGACAAAAGGCCATTCAACTTATAGATGAAGCCAGCAATGTATTCATGTCTAAAAAGCTGGCTCATTAGCAGCATTATTGTTTACTAAATAAGAAGCCAAAAGGTCCTGCAGGCATTCATCCTTGATCAAGAGAGGACCAAATTCCTGTCCATGATTGTCCATTTTTTCTTAGTGCCAAAAAACCTTTCTTCCGTCTACTGTGTTGGAATCCAGTTTAAGCTCACGGACACACAATGCCGACTTCAACTGTACTTAACCTGCAACCTTTTCACCTCCGCTGAGCCTGACCGAGATGTGACCTCTAATAATGCTGCAGCAGATATTGTCTGATTGGCTCCATATGTAAATGCTGCTGCTACAGTCTTCCCACCAGTCAGTCATGGTCTCTGCCCTCCATGAATTTCACTGTAATTTGATCACTCTCTCATACTGTAAAAGACCGCTATTGATCGCGTGAGTAGCTGCCTGCTTTGGTGTTCTGCCCATGCAATACATTGTTCACAAAATCTTGTGGGAAAAACTGATAAAGTATATTTTTTATTTAGCCTACAACACACCCAGAAAAGTATATAGATACACACATGCTATCTGAACCAACCAATCCATGTTTTTCTACCTCTTAACAAAATCTTTGTGACATTGAGTTAACATGATGATGATGGCAATTTCTCACCTAAATTAAACCACTCTCCGTTTGATGTAATTACAAAGAAAATACCTTTTGTCTATTTAAGGCTGTTTGCATCCAAAGCTCTTTACAAAAAACAACAGGGGACTTGTGCCTCACACTCCCCACTGAGCTGCAGACAAGATTAAATAAAATACAATTGTGTTACATCTTGAGGAAACCCAAGAGATAGGCATTGTTTTGATACTGCATGTATACAAACCCTGTTGAGGTTTATCCCAACAGTCACTGTGCTCTAGTGCCAGCCAAAATACTGTCGCATCTGGGATATTTCACTGAGAGATCATGCTTTGTGACCCAAGGGGAAACGGATGGTGAAGAAGCCAACACTGAGTCTCTCATCATTGTATTTTTTAATTTTTTTTTTTTATTGCTTTCCCCTGTTTTTTCCCTTGCATGGCTTGTCAGATTCACTCTGCATGTACCTAGCGTCTCTCTTCCATGTATGTGGGTGGCTGTGGATCCACCTCTCCCCTCTCTTCCTTGCTTTCATCAGCCACCTCTCCTTCGTGATCCTATCTATTATTGAAACCAGTCATTCACCCCTCCTCCATACGCTCCCCAAGCCCAGCCCAGGCCCGGGACCCCGGCCCCCATCACGGGAGTTGAATTATGTATGGTGGGTTTCAGTGAGACGGGGGATTCGCAACAGCCACGGCCATGACCTACATAACCCCTGTAGCCCTGAGCATGCCATGTGACTTCCCTCCATGTGGGCAGATGTGCAGAAAATAGCAAATGTCTTGGCAAAATAAGACAATACATTTCGAAAAACAAGCAGATATTAACACTGAATTGAATTGAATTTAATGGAGACAGACATGCACACATGCACACACTCGATAGACCCGTTAATGAACCTGACTCCTGCAGACCTGGTAGGATGAGCTAACAATCTACGACAAACACCAATCGTCTCTCACCTCCCTCTGATTCCCCTCCCTCCACTCTCTCAGTGAAGCACAGTCCCATCAAGGCACATCAGAGAACGGGCATCTCAGTCCTGCCACCCTGATCCCTCACCCCCACTGACCCAGTGTGTGCCCAAGGATCAGACAAAAGAACACAACGCTTGGCGTGTAAGGGCGCCCACAGAGCTGTCGCTTCGGCACGCGATGTGGTTTCAGTCACACCGACAGCTTTACTAATCCCAACCTGGCAGTGGCGGCTTTGTCACGCAGGACCCAAAATGGCGGCCCGACAAAAAAGCAGTCCAGCTGCCCTTCCGAGTGGACGGACACAGCTGAAATGGGAGCAATTATTTACTCAGAATGATGAGAATAATTGCCGCTGGGGGTGGGGAGGGCTTGACACACATCACAGTTATGATATGACGTAAATTAAATCTTTTGGTTGTATGGATCTATGGCTAAGCAAGGGTTTACACAGGGGACAGATCAAAGTATGAGATGACAAAGGGGACCTATGATGCAAGGTGACAGGTTTAAAAAATATGTGCCAGCGCTTTTAGACAAAAAGAACGTGCTTAAGAAGAAACTGCCCTCATCGAAAAAACCTGTCTTTCCAATGAGGGTTCATTCAGGGGACAGAGTCAGAGAGCGCACCCACTGAATGTACAGTATGTGGCAGAGTACAGTGAAATGTGTCTTTGTTTTGAGTTCACATATCTCTG
The DNA here is from genome assembly GCF_031162955.1 of Sander vitreus. Classification (NCBI taxonomy): domain Eukaryota; kingdom Metazoa; phylum Chordata; class Actinopteri; order Perciformes; family Percidae; genus Sander; species Sander vitreus. The sequence goes on from NC_135860.1 coordinate 7,085,189, forward strand.
ACCTCCTTTGCTAAATCCCCCGTGCTCTCCTCTGCACACACAGGGTGCGAAAAGTATCGCGTACAGCGTTACACACTCTATCGGTTGTGCGAGACTCTTGCCAAGGCGGGGGCTTGAGGAGGTGTGAGGAGGCAGGAGGCAGAACATGACCTCCAGCTGCACGGAAAGGGAATGCTGTAGTGTGCTGTGAACACAGACCACAGGGGTGTAGTAGATGCGTATCTCTGTAGTGACAACCTCGATTTCCTCAAGTTTCAGCAAGATTTCTCTGACTTGAGAAATAAGAAATTAGAAAAAAAACCTGTCAGCTCTTTATTACATTTGATTACCCCACTGTGACGGCATTCATCTGTTTCAATCAACTAGATGAGATTTAAAGTACATGTACAGTACCAGGTCAAGACTTCACATTGAGCCACCCACTTAACATCCACCACGAGTTAAATCAAAGTTAAATTCTCAGTTATCAGACACAATATCAACCTGATAACAGGAACAAAGATAAACATCAGACATGACAATTTGTCATTTGTCCCGTGTAGTCTGTCATTACTAATGTTTTGCAGATTCTCTTTACTTTCTTGCAGTTTCCTTTCAGACACTATAATAAGAATGAAAAACCATAAATCTTTACATTGTCTTCCTTTACTCTAGATGCTATGGGGCTGTCAGACGTTGCCCACGTGGAGAGCATCCAGGAGAAGTCCCAGTGTGCCCTGGAGGAGTATGTAAGGAACCAGTACCCCAGCCAGCCAAACCGCTTTGGACGTCTCCTCCTCCGCCTGCCTTCCCTGCGCATCGTCTCCTCTCCGGTCATTGAGCAGCTGTTTTTCGTTCGCCTGGTAGGCAAGACACCCATTGAGACACTGCTCCGTGACATGCTGCTCTCGGGCTCCAGCTACAACTGGCCTTACATGCCCACCGTGCAGCGCGACCGACCCATCTCCCTCCACTACAACGAGAACGGGCCCTGAGGTGGACAGACGGAGGAGAAGCTGTGGGAGAAATACAGGCTGAACATCCATCTGACTACTCATCCATCCATCCTTCCTTCATTCTCTGCGTTCAACTTCTCAGCTTTCCCAGAGGAAGCATCGCTCTCACCATTCCACTCACAAACCCAGGTCGATGATATAATCCGTTACCGTCCCGGTTACACAAGCCAGCCAATCATTTACCATGGCCATTGCAGAGACTTGGTGGTCCCTCAGCCGACGGTGCAGTCTACATTTGAGATGTGGCACGAGATGGACAAGTTGGTAGAACGGGTTATTGCAGTTCACCAGCAGGTCTGTTGGACTCACTTCAGATGTCAGCCTCACACCCCATGAAAACAGGGGCAGCAAAAGACAAAACATTTGCTTTATTGTTGGTGCTATGCCTACATTTACAGAGGCTGTGCAAAAGCATCTTAGTATGGTGAATACTGAGCAAGGGCTTTGCCAATGGGACTCTACAACCAAGAGCACAAGGCCCGTTGTATGCTTGCCAATTTTTAAAAAGAAAGCCAGAAGCCATTAAAAAAAAGACAAATGCAAACATGTCGTGGACTTTTGCAGAGGACATGTTTTAATGTGTGTTTGTATTAGCACTGTTTATATGGAGAGAAAAAAAGTCATGATTGTGTCCATATGTACAGTATATCGTTGATTCATCTAAAGCATATTAGGGTAAAGCTCAGGTTCAAAGGGTGGGGAGACAGACAGACAGACAATATCAGTACAAGAGCAAAAAGACAAACCCACTAAAAAATTACACTTATCAGCAGCCTGTGCCAAAGCTGGAAAAAGCATATTGTTTGGATATTTTTGTGGTAGTGTTGGTGATGAAAGTTTAATGTTTGGTTTGTCTATAATTTGACTATATACTTGTTTTTGAGTCTCAGGGGGAGAGAAGGAGTTTGTAAAAAAAAGAAGAAAAAAAAAGCTTAGGCACTTGCATTGTGTAACCTAGTCAGAACCTACACTTATTCACTCCTGTAAAATCACAGCACTGGTAGATTCATGCTACCCATATGCCATTTGATTGATCTACATTTTTACTTAAAAAGGCCCATTAAAACTCCTTACATGTTGTTATCATAGGAGTGACACTCATCCTCATTGTTGTTTTATTGTCATGATTGTCAGTATTGGACCTTTTGGACTGGGGGGGGGAGCATTTTACAAAACTAGCTGTACTTGCCTTAGAACAAAGATTTTGTCACTGAGCATTTATCTTATGACTGTGCCATAATCTCTCGTTACCTGTTATAACAGGTATTATGTCCTGTCAGGAGAGGAAATGGATTCACATGATGTAAAATTGATTAATGTGCACATAAAGTCATATATAGAAAAGTGATGCAAAATACAGAGATTTTATTAATGCATCAATAGAGAGAACAGGCATTTCTGCTTTATCATCAGCACTTTCATTTAGACCTCATGCGAGTTCTTTTCCACTTCCTGATGATATTGTCATGTAGGGAAAACCCCCTCGACTCATGTCGTTTGAGCTTCTCGTAGCGATACCGTAGAGAAAAGTATCACTAACCTTTGAAAACCTCAGTCTATGTTACAATATTATCGCAGTTGGACTTATGACTGTGACTTAGCTTAGGACTATTTTAAGTTTTTTTTTTTTTTTTTTTTCTTTTGTTTTTTTTCTTCCCCTTTGTTTTGACATTGTCACATTTCCAACATGGCACTGTGGTATCAACATTGGTATTGGAAAAGCCATCTGGGACCTTTAGAAAGCTGTCTGTTGATAAATGAATTTACAGAAAGTTCCTATGAGTTTGTTTGTATCCCCTCTACTTTTCTTTGGAAATATGGATTATCCATTAATTGAAATAAAATTCTGTTGTTCACAGTACGTTTCCTGTAGTCTTTTACTGTCATATATAATGTGTTGTAGCACAAACAAATGAGTACTTTAGTCTGGTCTGTGATTGGATGTTTCTTGAGGGAATGCACCTTGGAAGACATATCTTCTCCTCCCAAAGTTAACAGTAACACTCTGTAGGAGATACATGTATGTTGAGTGTGAACAACAACAAAAAGGAACAATGCAATAAAAAATTAAGGATCACGTTATTATGGGTTATGGTTAAGTTAAGGATTATTGTTTCTCTACATAGTTTAAAGAAAAAGTTGCATATACATTACAAGGTTCATTTATTTGTCATTTTACAACACAAAATTGCACAATGAAATGTAAGTTGTAGCCCTCCATGCTATGATGCTACAAACAAATAGAATAGCCACAAATATTTAAATTAGAATATAATGAAATAAAATAAAACAATAAGCCTTTATACAGTTATTTATATATACGAATCCTTAAACATATAACAATATAGAGAGACTTTAGTTTATAGTGGGAATGAGGGTCACTGAGAAATCACTGATTTAATGCACCACCCGGCCAGCACGCTAAGTGACCCGAATCAAACACACAGATATGTGAGTAACAGGTGCATGCTGGGTGTAGCTAAATGCTAACATGCACTTGCTGGATCCTGACTTCTGCATCCACTGAGGAACTTTTTTTTAAATTTTATTTGAGGAGCGAGGTGGGAAAGAAAGTTTGAGTGGACTGGTGTGGTGGTATTGTGCATTGAGACTGAACAAGCAGAGAAGTGTAACTGGAGCAGATTGTGGAGGACATCGCGGGGCTCACGGACGACTCGCAAAATGACGTTCAGACCGTGGTTCAGACAGGTAAGTAACGTTAGCCTACAATAACAAACATTGTGAGTCACTACAGAGGAGGACTCAGCAGGCGTGTTAAACTGTGCTGACTCTCTTTTTGCTGTAATGTGATTGTTTGGGCTGCAGCTGCTGTCGAATTTATTGTCTTTAACGTATCTCTATGTTGATTGCTATGCTGATGCTTTATTCTGCTGTTAGGGTCTTGTTATAAATGCATAACGTTAGCCTATTGCACCCGCCGCGGTGTAGGTCTTTTTATTTATTGTCGGTCATTTTAGTGTAATTGTTTTGTCCCGTCAATTCTTGTAAGGTTATACAAAGAAAGGTGTTTTTTTTTCTTTTTTAAATAAAGGTAATTGATGCACAGGCTGTAAATATCCATCTATAGATGGTGAATTGTTTTGCAGTGTGGGATGTAACTAAATACATTTACTTAAGTACTGTAAGTACAATTGTGACGTATTGTAGCCTACTTTGCTTTGCCAGTGCTGCCAGGTGTTCGGCTAATGCCGCTGTAATGAGCGACATGTGCCGCAAGGTGATTGGCATCTACCACATGCCAATGTGGTCGATCTGGGCCCTGCTGCTCTTTTGACTGTGTTGAAATCTGTGTTGAAATCTGTGATGCAATCTTTAGATTATAGTTGCCCATCTATCCATAGAACCAGTGTTTTTTCAAATTTCATACACTAGTAACACACTTCCACCTAAGATCATCAAAGATAAGTAATTCTACTGCTTGCTTGCAGATATTTCTTTTTCCAAAGAGCACTTTGATTCAATGAGGGAAATAGGCACATGTGCTAATCAATACTGCAGATCAATCAATGATTTTAAACCAAGTGGGGGGTTGCCCTGCACTCACGCTGGGATGCAGCCAAAATGTTGATACAGGCCTGCTTGGTGCGTGACAGAAAAGTAAGCAAACACCATGACCCAGTGTGTGTGTGTGGGGGGAGACACACAGAGAGAAAGAACACACATGGTCTTTGACCTTTGGGTCTGGGTGTGTGTGTGTGTGTGTGTGTGTGTGTGTGTGTGTGTGTGTGTGTGTGTGCGTGCGTGCGTGCGTGTGTGTGTGTGTGCGCGCATAGTTGCGTGTTCAAGTTTGGCTAAATAGCTGCTGGTAGCTCTCAGTGTTAACAGTCAGACAGAGACCAAAAAGACAGAAACATAGACAAGTACAGGTTTGTGCATTTAGATTCTCACACATGATGTCTAATTCCTCTTTCTCACACACACACACACACACACACACACACACATGCACACTCACACACACACTCCCCTCACATGGTAACCTTATGCCCCTTACACCTAGCCTCCCCTCCTCCAACTACCTCTCCCACCTTCTATCCTACCCGCCCATTGCCATTCCGCCTCCCCGTGTGTGTGTTTGTGTGTGTGTATGAAGAGTAGCCGATTGACTTATGCCTTCATTTCAGAGCTGTCACTCCTGGCCAAACACCATGACCCCTCAACCTCCATTTTGGAGGCACACTTTTTTTTCCCTTCGCCATATGAATATAAAAAACACATGTGGCCCAAAGGTGTGTGTGTGTGTGTGTGTGTGTGTGTGTGTGTGTGTGTGTGTGTGTGTGTGTGCGTGTGTGTGTGTGCATGTTTATGTCTACAGGTAAATCAAACTGACACAGTTCCTTTGAATGGCAGGAGCTGAATTACTTTTGCACTTCAATTTTGCACACCTGCCATTTATGGCAAACACTGGGCTCAGCATAAACCATAAAAGCAAAATACGTTGCTTCGAGATACAAATCAGAGCCAGTAAATATCAGAACCAGGTGCAGCAATTACAGTTCATTTCTTTGTGGGTAAATTACTTTGCATAGTATAAATACATGGTTATGATTGTAGGTCTACATTGTACGCTAATGTGGGAATTTAGTGCAGATCTTTTGCTTTGTTGGAACAATTTGTATTTATTTTGAATCGGAAAAAAACAGACCAGTCAATAATCAATAAATGAAAATCAATAATACCACAGACTAGGTGAACATGTTTAGGGATGTCATTTGATGCACTGTAAAATATGCTGATCAGCGTCTTCTTGCACCAGAAAACACAATAATTTTAACATGTGTGGGGACAAACAAATCTGGATAAAAACCAGTTTTAAATCTGGGTATTTGTATGTCAAAAGAAGTAAAAACCAAAAAGCAATGAGCGTTAAGTACTTTCAAAATTTAAGAAAATGTCCCAGTCCCAACATGCTCTATATAACGCAAAACAAAAATACTGTTATAAATCAATTCAAGCCAAAGTTGCATTCAAAGACAATACACAAAACCTATGCTCTCGATCCTTTTGCAAGCGTAGTTGTCGTATTTGTTTCTTTTTCACCCCATGACAAGAGAGTACTTCACCAAACCAAGTGAGGGTCAATTAGGTTGTAGTGTAGTGCTATGATGCACACATTTACACAAGCAGGACAGAAACTATGCATCCATCTGAGCCGTCTGTAGGTTGGCGACCATACCAATCAGGTCCCAGCCAGAGGTCGAGATGACAAACACAATAAGGCAGCGGATTCATCACCCCTTGTCCTCTGACAGTAATTGTCCTGGGTCCATGTCACAGTCCCCCTGTTAAAAATACAAGGGATGCTCCTTTGACAAAGATGACATCGGCGCCAGTCACATGCATTTAAGCTAGACACCTCCTCTATTTGTTATGACACACTTTCAATTTAGCAAAAGGGCCCCACCGAAGATGAACAGTGCCCTACGTGGGAGGACGAAGGCCTGGTGTAATTTAGACTTGGGTAGAGGAGGCGAGACATGTGGAGGGATTTTGTTAAATAAAAAGACATGTTTTGTCATGTTGCTAAATGTGAATGTTTGCAGTACAAGGGCGAGCTAGACGTCCATCTCTGGGGGATACGGCAGCCCAGATCGATAGGTGGGATGCCAGATTGAATTGAGGTCACTCTTTGTCTCCCCAAAGAGGTCCCACTTACCATGGCTCACCATCAAAATGCAGCGGGGTATAAAGTGCAAGGGAGGGTGTGGAGGGGGAGGAGAATGGACAGTTGTATCGGTGACCCTTGTCTTGTCAGAGCAGCGAGGCTTTCTGTTCTGCAACATGTTTATTCTCAGTTGTTCTGAGAGACGGTGTACGCTTGACACTGACACTGGTCTTTGAGGGATCAATAACCTGATGAGATGTGATGAGGCTGTTGTTGCTTAATTCTATCTAAATGTTAAACAGACTGACTATGGAGTCTTTCTCCTCAGCCGAAAAGAAAAAATCCACATCTGTGAGAATGAATATGGTGGGTGGAATCACTGCAGTCTGGGGCTTTAACAATTAGTCAATTAATCGATGTCTCGCTAGACAGAAACAGCATTTCTGATCATTGTTTTAGTCATTTATCAAGTAAAAAGAACGAGCATTGAAATGTCTGTGGGTTTCTTATTGTATAGTTTTTGGTCAGACTAAGTACACAATTTAAAGACAACATGTAAAGACATGTCAGTGGAATTTCATTATTTTGGAAATCCTAAATGATAATACATTACAAACAGACAGACAAAACATTGTCTGTTGTTTGTTGGTTTGTTTTTATTGTGGAAAAACTGCTGCTATAACAAGTGAATTTCCCCATTGTGGGATGAATAAAGTATTATCTAATCTAATAAAACAACTATTGAACAACATAATAGATTTATTAATCAATACTGATAAAAAGCTGCACTATTACAAGTAGCTTTTTGTTTTGGTTTAACGTCCCGCAAATGTTTCACTCTCATCGTTCTCAAAGCATAATTTCAGGCACAGCAGTTGGCTGTTTTTTAAGCAAAAAGAGCTCTAAAAAAACTCACAGTATGCAACCTGCCCAGCGTTAAATGACAGACACACAAAATTAACAACTAGCTGGTAAACATAGTGGAGCATTTAGCAGCTAAAGAGCTGGATATTTCGGTTAGGAGTTGTTGAAGAACAGAATAGAGCTAAAAGGAGAGTGAATACTGGACTTGCATTCGTCAGGTGGACAGAAATGCTAACCCGTGCCATTTCTACTTTATAAGGTGGTAATACGGTGTCATGTTTACAGCTCGTTATGCTGGCCAAAAAAAAATAAAAAATAATTCTTGTTAGCAGAACTTGCACAGTCCATTCTTGTAAAAAGCTCAGAGATGTGTGTTTAACTGATATTCAATGGCTTTAACAGAATCGTAATTGTTTTGCTGCTATGTCACCGCATTAGAAAACAGAGTGCTTCTTAAGGTTTCCATGGCTTTCACTACCCACAATATTTTATGTAGCATGACAAATGCAGTTGAAAAAATCACCCACCAATGTAGGCTTTGCAAATAGTTTATGAGAACAAGACAGAGCCAAAGTTCATTTTGAGTTTCATTAATTTCCTCTTGTTTTTTTTGTCTTTGTATGATTTATATTTGAATGCATGACAAAAGAGCCAGGTCTGAAACTCTTTACCGAGCACACCCTCTAGACATTTGATATATAGAGCAATGCATCTCCAAAGCTAATATTATAATGAATTGGATCTGTGTCTACGTGTGTGGCCCAACAGTGGGCTGTTTGTGAAGATGTCCCAAAAGCAATACCCCTTTCTCCAGAATCAACAGACCCCCATTTAGCATTCCCAGATCCCCTGAAATGAAACGTTCATTTTTCCATAACTATCATCTCCGGCAAAGCATTGCAGGGGAATTGGATCTGTCTCGGCACAACCCCTCTCCACTCAGATCTCATCAAGCGTGGGTTGGAGTCACCCCTCTCCCAAGGAAATTGCTCTGAACGGCCGGAAAATGTACATCATTGAGGTGCAGACCAAAAATGGCATTGGCACCCTTCCCATTCAGACACCACCCCCCACCGGCGTTCCTCTTATAAATCCTTAAAGAGGGCCCCGACTACAATGTATGGCAACACCATCAATATTGATGTGGGAGAAAGTTCCTCCAAAGCCGCCTCAGTCACAGAACATTAATATTGATAGTGTTGTGCACCAGCCCGGACGCTCTAAAATGGTAATGGCATCTAGACTGGGGGTTAAAGGTCAATATCATTGCTGAATATGGACATGGCTGTTTAGCTGCAAGCAGGACAGGAGGCCATGCCAATCATCACGTCCTCTTCGTCAACCTGGCTAACCAAAGAAGGGCACATCTGGGGTCACTGAAGAACTTTGACTCTTACTTCATTTGACTTGATTCTTCTAATGAACTTTTCACAGGACAGGCCCAGTGAGATTAAAGATATTTTTCAAAGGAGACCCCACCAAGATGTACCATCAAGAATAACTTTAAATAGGAGGTGGCTCAATGAAATGCTTTCCATGGCTAGGATGGAACAGATTCATTTTGGCAGGGGGAATTCACAGGGTTGCTTCTTGAAGGTGTGGAAACCATTTTTGGTTTTGCTTGATGAGACCTAGATGCCTGATTTGTGTGTTTGCTGCTGTGCTAGACCCTTAATCTGAGCAGGTTTTAAACTTGTACTTCGTTGTTCTGACGGCTCAACATCTGTGTTTTTGTTTTGTTGTATATTGTGTTTATGTGTTTTATTATAAAAAAAGAATATTTTTAAAAACATTTCATGGGTCTAACCTGTGGCAAGGATGGCTGAAAATAAATATATATATATAATAATAATTATAAATATATATTTTAGCCATGGCTCTAGGGATAGCAATGTCGGTTGGTCCACCGCTTGGGTCCAGACTGAATCTATATATCTCAACACATATCTCAACAACTGTTGGATAGATTGCCATGAAATTTGGTACAGATATACATGGTTGCCCGGTGATTAAGCATACTTACTTTGATGATCCCCTGAATGATTCCCCAGCGGCAGGACGCGTTTCACAGTTGTGGCTTAAAGCGAAATGTCTCAACAACCTTTGGACCAATTGCCATGATATTTAGTGCACACATTCATGTTCACCGCATAATAAATTGTTGGTGATCCTCTCACTTTTTTCTAGTGCCATCATCAAGTCAAAATTGTAATGTGTCCAATACTTTTGGTTTTTGATTAAATACCTCAGCTGTAGTTTTTGTTTATTGCTAATTAGCTAATGTTAGCATACTGACAAGCTGAACTATGATTGTGAACATGGTAAACATTATACCTGCTAAACATCAGCATGCTAACATTGTCATTGTGAGCATGTTAGCATGCTGATGTTAGCATTTCAAGCTCAAAGCACCCCTGTGCCTAACTACAGCCTCACAGAGCTGCTAGCATCTCTGTAGACTCTTAGTCTTGTTTGAAGGTGGATGGCATTCAACTTCTGGGTTTGGGATTTCAAAAATCTAGTCACTGAATTACACTGGACTGGAAAATGTTTGATCCAGGGGCTTGGAAAACACAGAACACAAAGTCATAATTTGTTGTATTTATTGTAGCATTAATGTTAGTACTGTACATATACTTTAAATCTACATTTTGCAAAATAAAAATACAACACAAGATGCTTCTATGTCATCAGGTCTTGGCACTTGATGCTGCTGGTTGCATTATGGGAAATGTACGATCCAGGGTTTTTGAAAATTGACTCATACAAGCTAGGGACTAAAAATCAGGATTCTGTTGCTTGCATTTTTTTTTAACCTTTTTTATTAATCTCTCTCTTGTGAAGACCACATGCTTCATTTGCATGTGACTAAATTGCTGGAGTGCCCCTTTAAGGACAGATGATGAAAAGTGAGCTAATTTAATCATTCTTTGCATGATTTTATCATCCTTATATAATTGGCTTAACAAACAAAACACATGCTTTATTTGCGTGTGACTTTGATGCATTAACCTGTAGCAGACGACACTGCATGTAGCATGCATTTTATTAAGAGCTACCGTCATCCCTAATGATATCATGGTTCTGTCGCTGTGGTGTCCTCTGCTTGTGCAAACATATTACACTGAGACTGTTTTCTGGGTCAGTAAGTTAAATATTTCAGATGGTTTATTTTTAGCGCCGTCTGCTTCCACTTTGTGTATGCGCTGCATGTTGTGTGTGTGTGCGTGTTAGTGCATCTCTCTCACTATCTGCAGGCTGCATTTGACCCACTAAGTCATCTTCACATGGCCCCCGGGGTTTATCAATTGAGTGTTGTGTGCAGAAGGGGGCCATCATAATTGGTTGCCAACTGACTGTTAACACATCCAACAATATAAAGGACATGTATCGGCTGTTTCGACATTAAAAGTACTTATACTTATAGTACTATAGTACACTATATGCTTGGCCGCAATGTCAGTATATACCCACAACCTATCAGTTTCACTGTGTGTTGATTTCCATAAAGCACAGTTTTAGCTGCTTTTGTTTACAAATCAATGAGGGGAGGACATTTTCCCACCGCTTAAACTCACGAGAAAACTTGTGTTAACGCACCATGGCTGTGTCTAGCTTATCTTGCACAGCAGCTCAATTTTCATGAGATCACATGAGAATCGTAGGATCACATATACGAAAATCCGTCTTGTAGAATAACCAGCGGTTCGACCAATGAGCATCCTATGAGGAGCTACAGGCGTGGTTTAGCTGTGTTTGATGACTGGGACTGTGCGCCTTAGGTAAGCGTCTGGCCTTTCCGGTTGGGCTTTTGCTCCGCAGCTCATTTTGACATCTGCCAATTATACAGTCAGGTTGAGACAAGACAAAAAACAAAATTCTAATATCAAGAACTTTGGCACCAGACAAAAACAACTCCCAGCCCGCCATGTCCTGAAAATAATAAGAGACATCCTCCACCGCGTACACATACTGTAACATGGCATACGGCTTCTTCTTCTTCTTCTGTTGAGTTTTATGGCAGTTGGCATTCATAAATGTTGCATTAGCGCCATCTGCTGGACTGTCCTTTGCCCCATCTATTCCGGCATTGCCATGGCATGTGTGAAAATGTGCAAGATGGAAATGTTCCTGAATATAGTGCATGTGTGAATAGTGAAAATCACTAGTGGTGCCTGGTAGGTCATCCTGGTAACTGGGATAACCTTGGCTTTACTGGTAACTATGTGTGAAAGAGGCTAAATGCATATTAATTATCTTCTTTTACAACTCTTTATTAGGTTGCTTGCATCTAATCAATTCAACGTGAATATAATCATCCTGCAGTAGTTTAAATATTCAGTTTGCTTAAAGCAATGGGAAAACTAAATCACATTAGATCACTTGTACATGGCATTGAACTGTCCGGGTGACAAAGAGGGCACAGTAATTGCTGCAGAGACAAGTGATCATTGAACTGTGAAAAGCAGAAAGGTTTTCCACAGATTATGAGAAACAGAATGATTGGAAACTGCCCAGGGGCAAAGGTCCCATGATAGTTTTTTAACCTTACCACATATGTGGAATCAATACAGGGCTCTGTTGTTGACCTTAGCTGTTCTCTGCAACACATTCCGCTCTTCTGTTTCCTAAAGACAGCGTTCCTACATTAGCCATGCTCTTCCCCTGCTTTGCTCCCTCTTCTCTCTCCCTCATTTCACCTCTACCCGACTTTCTTTCTAGCTTTAATTGCGAAGTCCCATCAGTTTCCTTCCACTTAGGTTTTCCTCATAAAACCAAAATAAATTCTACTCAATATGTTATGGTATTAGATTTTCCTTCCAGAATTGGTTAAAATGTAATTCATATGTTAAATGTAACTTAATATGGTTTCAAACTACTTGTAGACATTCGTATTGACTAAATGTTACTTTTATTTATTCACTTAATATTAATTCACCCCATTCTCCAAACTACTTGTGTGTGATTTTGATACGAACACTAGAGACTGCAGTTTGTCTACCATCTACTAGGGTTGTAACTTTTTTTGTCTCAGCACCTATACTGTAACTCCCTGAAATTTCTCCACGAAGTACCCTTTATCATCTACTACAAATAGCAATGTTTTCAACATCTCCAACTATATCACAGATTATTAAATTTATGTCAAATACAATGTATTCCATTGTTACAACATGTCTCACACTACCAGGGTAAGTTTAACACATCCTGGGGTTAGTTGTAACAATAAGAATGAAGAATTGAAAGTGGTTCAAAAGTTTGGTTAAAATTCACTTGACAATTAAATGAAAACACAGCTATTGTTTAGCTAGCTGTAGCAGCATGGTGGTTTAAAAATGGACGTAGATTAAATACCTCACATTTTACCGAAGAGACTACTCTCTAATCTAATACAAGTAACATAATTCTAACTTTAACAGTAACTGAATTCAGTATTCAAGAAATTATGTTCATACCCGAAAATCAGTGCTTTGGCTGTAAAATCTGCATACTTCATCACACAGCTATGACATTTCACATTCCAGGAAGGACGGAAGTGGTAATACATTAAATTGATCTCATGACTCTTAAGGTCATCAGTTTTTGGTGCAAGTGGTGCTGTTAAAACCCTTTCCTGGGCGGTCTCTCCTAAATGTCATCATTGGTTTGTGTTGACCAAGAAGGCAATCTTTCCCTAAAAATAACCAACTAGCTGTATTTGTCTTAATTTAACCAGACCGTAACCATAGAGGTGGAAGATCCAAAAATACTCACATAAGTTTTATGCAACAATCTGTTTTGGATGTTTTATTAAAAACATGCACTATTGTATTCATAATTACATACATAAGAGCTGCCTGGTTTTGTGGTAAAATAGTGCTTTTTTTTGGAGCAAATGTGCATGGCAGATAATAAAACTGAAGTTTAAAGTTACACAAAACTCAAGTACTTTATTTTTCACAATCTTGACAAGTCATGCACTATGACTTGACTGCATGTTCAGCTTGAAAATGAGAGTGAAGAAAACAAACAACAGACTGTGACAGGCACACAGAAGGCTTTTCTCATTTTCATCTCATATGATCAATCCAACATAAGAGCTGTCAAAACTGTTTGACAGCTCTTATCAGAGCTGTTTAAATGTTTCTTCTAAAAAACACACCAGTTCAAACGATTGGAATAACTATTTTTGCACATTATGTCCATAAAGTAACGTTAATAAACTAATATCCTATACCATGATATTTAATATAAAGACCGTAATAGACCTCTGTCTCTCTGCACCCTCTGCACCACTAAAAACGTAACCCCCTAGCAAAAGCAATCAAGCTAGCTTTCTAGCCAGCTGGCCAACCTCTAAATAAGTTAAAATGTAACAACTTAATGTTTAATTCACACGCTCATGTCACATTGTAGGAAAGCACATTGCTATCGCCAGATGAGATTTTCGGTAACCAGTGTATGATGAAGGCATGTTGGGTGGAAATTACATGAAATTAGCAAGCTAACGTTAGCTAGGGAGACGTCTTTGCTGAGAGAATGGATGACAGCCAGGGAGAGGCACAGTCTGGTTAGCCATCTCCTACTGTCCGCTGTCTTCCCGGCAGGGTGTGAAGCAGAGGGACCGTAGGCTCTGCTGGGTTCTGCTGCTGCTTGAGCAAACGCTGTTTGTTGTGGGTATCATAGCAATATTATCCGGTTTCCCTTGTTAAATGATGAATAGATTACCGCCGCCTGCTGGTATGGAGAGTTATTTTCTCTCACGCAGGCACAGAACGTACTTGGTACTTGGCCGTCGGCTGTATGCTCTGCGGTGTGTTCCAGTGCTGGCCCAGAAAAGGGGCGACGAGGGCCGATGTGAGGCGACGCCACAGTCGGCCATCGACTTGGTGTGTAAGGGCCTTTACACTGTCAGAAGTCTGTCAAAGCATAAATGAAGTGGAACCATCTTGACTATCTTGCTAACAAACACAATGGAATAAGCTTGTGACAAAACTCCGTTAATAAAGACATCTCATCTTGAAAACCCTGTTTTCAAAAGAAGTTCTAACCTGGTACTTCATCTGTAAACGGGCTTGCAGCCAATCCAGGCACTGCCATAGGGCTTCATTGTGCCTCTGCCAAGCTGTGACAGGGCCCTGTCCAACTTCTCACCTGCAGCATTGTCTGCCTAGGGAGCTCAGTGCAGAGTAATTGGGAGCTTGCGAGATTCCAGGACAAGTTTCTTTTTGTCCATTTTGTGGGAATCACTGACCCGGACGTGTGAGGTCACAGCTGTGGTAATTTTTGTGTGTGTGTCTTACACACACACAATCTGTGAACAATTGTTCTTAATTATACAGATTGTGTATGGACAGCATTAGCAATGCGTGTACTTATGTTGCAGCCTTTGTGTGTTTTCAGTGTTAGCGACTGACTAGTCTCGCTTTGCCAGACCTTCCTCCACCGCAGCGCTGCGGAGGAGGAAGGTCTGGCTAGTCCACACAGCATTCCGGGATGGGAAAAAAACATGCTCTGGTTTATTGGCATTTCTTTAAACCAATCACAATCGTCTTGGGCAGTGCTAGGCATCGGGAAAAGCCGCGGTGCCGCTGCAAAATAGCCTCAGGAAGGAACTTGTTTTGGTGGAACGTGTACTTTCAAAAGTTGTTTTAGTCGTGCAACAGAAAACTCAGATTGGAGAACTAGTTAGCTGTCTGGATTTAACTTGCAGAGATCTGAGAAAGGGTTAACCATATAGTCCTCATAAATCGATCGGGGTTAAAAATTCCAACACAAAGGTAGCCCAAGGCAACAGATATCCAGCCTAAATGAGTGATATCCGGCGGAATTTCAGTCGGCAACAGAGCAATCCCGGAAGTGGAACGTCAAGGATATAGACTAGCCACTGACAGTCTGTCCGTGAGCTACAAAGGCATGAGCTCTACAAACTGAGGGCCTTTGTTGGATGACTAAAAAAAGTTAGCACACTGGGTACCAGATAATCTTTGCTCTATCTCTGTGGAATAGGCAACAATAATTATTCAGTCTTTGAGAAATACTATTCTCTGAGAAGGGGTAGATCAAAACTCAGTCTGGCTCTTTCCCAAACTACTTTCTCTCCACCTACAGATTGTCACTCTGCATGAAGCCACACTCGCAGCAGTGAAGGACACTCCGGATTAAGGTTAGGGGTAAAAATAAACAGGTAAATTAAGGGACACACTCACAATCCTTATCCATAAGCAGGGAACAGGAGATGCCACTGTGGATTCTGATAGACGCTTTGCTCATTAAGCTGTTATGTGCTGTTCCTCTATGTGTAACGCACCAAAAACAATGAGCATGTGCAAATGGTACTTCCTTAGAGGAAGAGATGATACACACACTTGCTGACAAGTTATTCAGCATGTGTGTGTATCATCTCTAACTTTCAAATAATTTCATATGAGGAATTTTAGTTTATCCACAGCTGAATCTGAGAGGAACGTAAAATCAGTAACGATACACTGAAAAAGAGATCAATTCAAATTAAACCACATTAATACATCAACTCCACTAAAGATTATGTTAAAGGATGAAGATAAAAGTGGTAAAAATCAGATAACCCTAACCCTAATCAATTTCAATGATCAATTTAAATGGTTGAACATACTAAGGCGTGACGCTAGTTAACATACAGCAGGTAACGTTAGCCTATCGTTAGCTAGTAACGTTATCTATCTTAAACACGTTTAAAATGCTGACAGCTAAACGGTGTAAAGTGTGACTGTATTTCACCGGAAAGGATTCCAACAACAGTCTGCAGCTAAAGACACAGAGGAGACTAGCAGCACTTTTGGCAGCATGGACACTGCTGGGACTGTGAGTGTTGCGTTTGTGTCTTGCTCTGTAAGCTTGTGTTGCGTTCCATGTTGTAAAATGTCCTTTCAGCATTTAGTTTCTTCTTTTTGTTGTTAAACAGCAAACAACTGGTGAAAAAAGTTGTTTACAATTAACATTTACAATTAAATTTAACCATATGGCCTTAGCAATAAACAAGCCTTTCTTTCATTTTTTATTTATTTTTTGTTATTTAAGATAACTGTTTTGCACAGTTTATATAAACAAAGGAATGTTTTTTCAGTCATTTAATTCTGTTAAAAAAAAATGTGAGAAAATCGTATCGTAACTTAAAATTGTGACTCATATCGAATTTGGAACCTGGAAAAACTGACCTCTATTTGGCCCTAGAGGTGAAACCCCATCCCCCCACTACTGACCACCTGTCAGTCTTCACCCATGGTCGGAGTCCACTGCCTGGTCTCCATGGCATTGGTTTCCAATGTCGCGGCTCCAGGACGCCACCACCTGTCATGACCTAAGGGTACACTGACTGTAACTGATAGTGTAAAATTTAGGGAATCAATCTTGGATGATTTAGCAGTGTTAAGCCTGTAGCATTGTTGTTGTTTTTTTTTTTTTTTTTTTTTGGGGGGGGGGGCATTTTAGGCCCTTTTATTTGGACAGGACATCTTAGAATTGAAAGGGGAGAGAGAAGGGGAATGACATGCAGCAAGGGGCCGCAGGTCGGAGTCGAACCTGCGGCCGCTGCGTCAAGGAGTAAACCCTCTATATATGGGCGCCCGCGCTACCAGGTGTGCGAACCAGGCACCCGCCTGTAACATTTGAGAGATAGAGACATGACTTTCCAGCCGTAGACTAATCCTCTTTAGATTAGGGACCTGGGTGTAACAAGGGATATTGACAAGCTTTTGACCCTTGCCTGGGCCAATTTACTTGGAGCTGTGCTCAAAGTTCAGACTCAGGTCATTGCCATCAACAAGAAATCTAGCTGTACTAAAAAGAAAAAAAGAAAATAGCTACTTTTTTCAAATAAAACTCAAATGTAGGACTTGCCATGTCATGAAAAGAATACAATTATTACATTTCTTTTTTTGAAAGTAGATAATGGTTCATTTTTAGAGGTCACAAACCAAAATGTTTGGGAACCACTGATGTAGGATACTATCATCTTCATGGACATAATGCAATACACCATGGATATTACTCATGACTGTAAAAAAAAAAAACAAGTGAAAAGAATGGTAGACAGAACAGGAGGCATTAACACAAAAATCATTCATTTCCTTTATCAGTTATTGTAGTTGGGGAGGGAAGTGGGCAGGGTGCGATTTGACAGGGGGGGATGTGTGGGATTTCTCCCTTTCTGGTCTACATATCGCTGCCTCTGCTGAATTATTTTGTATCCCCGGTGGGGACAAAATGTATGCTACTTAACCAATAGAACACAGGCCCTATATTATATACCTAAAATAGAAGTAAGTTAAACCAAGCAAAGCGCTGTAACATGAACACATAGTGCCATAGAACGATAAAACCAGCGGCAGTTGTTTAGCTACCAATAGTTGGCTGTGAGCCGGGTACAGGCACCGCCTGATGACGGACCTTTCAGGGGCCATGCAGTGGAGTTTAGCCAGAAAAAGTGAGCGTCATGTGGTGATGACAGTTAAGTTTAGGCACCAAAATGTCGTTAAATTAACTTTAGGAAAAATATTGTGGTTAAAACACTCCCAAGGAACGAACAAGCATTTCCTGAGTGAAAATATTTAATTTTGCCGCGAAGTGAACTCTGCTCTCCGGCTTAAAAGCGCTGTGTTTTATGTTGAACCACGTTGTGCTGGCCGAGTGGCACTATATCCGGGGTATTGAAAGGGGGATTTAATTCTTGCATGATTTGTTTTGCATGATCAAAAAACACCCCCTCTGCTTTTTTCACAAATCGCACCCTGGAGGTGGGAAACAGTGTCAGTCTATGAACAGCACAGGGTCTCCCAGCCATTCCTCCAGGGACAGCTCTGTGACCTTTTCACATGCAATGTGTGTGGTAGCACAAGTAACACAACTTGTTCTGGCAGAACTCTGTGATGCCCTCTAGGCTGGACATCAGCATGTGGTCCATGTGTCACACGCACACACAGGCACACACACACACACACACACACACACACACACACACGCAGTGTCCCCACGATCTTTGGCTGACTGACACACCCTGTGACCTTACAGAACAACAGTGTTGAGCAGAGTTATGAAACAACTAGGGATCAATCTGAAATCCTCTTTTTATCCCAGAGACTCTGTCAGTCTCTAGATAAACAGCAGTGTCATTGAAGGGTTTGACACATAGCTTGACCACATAGAGTAACCTCTTGATAACCTCTATAATAAGCTTAGAAACATTGTTTACAAGCTTTCGCTACACTTTGAGGACACAGCCACACAAATCCATTTGTGTCTGAATAAACAGTATTCACAGTATACAGTCATGTTATTGAATTTTATTTCATTCATTCATTCATTTCATATATAGTATTTCAAGTCATTTATTTTGGGCCCATTTGTATTGAGTCCTTTTTTGTTTTTTTATCTTGTGTATACATTTTAAATAAACTGTTTTAAATTGCTTTTAGATGTTCTAATGCAGATTTCCACCTTTATCCAAAGCACTTTGAATTGCCTCTGTGTTTGAAAGGTGCCATACAAATAAACTTCCTTTCCGCACATATATGCATATATCCGCTCATCATCAACACGAAAACAAGATAAAAAGAAATAAATTTAAAAAAAAATAGACACCTTGTTATAAAATTTCAGTTCATATCCATTTCCTGATAGATTATTGTGGTCCCTTAAATATATAATGAGTTTTAGAATATAAGTAGGTTAAGAAACTTTGTGGATGGATAAGCGGACATTTGTTTATATCTTCATTTTTATGTAAATGTTGTCTCTAGTCAATCATTGACGTTGAGAAAAGCAGCCTTGTATTTACAGCAGGGTTGCTACAGGAGCTTACAACACTGAGCTCAGACAGGCCTGCCTTCAATCAGATGATGCAATTTATCAGCTAAGACATGTGATGTAGACTTCCATTCAACAGTCCATGACGTTTTCAGCCCAAATAAGAGGCTCCAGATTTGGGCTATTGTGAAAGACACAGAGGTGTTTCTAAGGTTTTTTTTGAGGGGGGGGGGGGCATTTTGGGCCTTTATTTGTATAGGACAGCTGAAGACATGAAGGTGGAGAGAGAGGGGGGGGGAATGACATGCAGCAAAGGCCCGTAGGTCGAAGTGGAACCCGCGGCCGCTGAGTCGAGGAGTACACCTCTGTATATGGGCGCGCGCTCTACAAGGTGAGCTACCCAGGTGCCCCTCTAGGTGGGTTCTGATGAGTGTTGAATGTTTATTAAAAGTATTTTAAAGTGATACAATATACAGTAGATTTAGTGAAACATAAGTAGCTTAATACACAGTTTGTGGCTTTTGGAAGCAATGCTGTCACGCATCATTGGCACACAACTATGTCATGTTTGATCTGTACCCTTTCTATTATCTACTGCACTTGCTGATGCTGATGATAATATGGAAAGTCGTTTTGAACTTGAGTTCTTCTCCAGGGGTTAAACCTTTTCTATCTGACACTGCCTTTTATCAAAATTAACCTGGAACTAATCATTCAAATCTCAAATTTTTGCCCTGCAATTTAATCTGCTTGATTACATTTTTGCTTCTTTTTATCCTCCGTTTCATTTTACTAATTAAAATCCCATTTTTATATCTCTTTATCACCTTGTGTTTCTTTAATATCTTGTCTTAGTGACTTTTTCTGTTTAATGTCAGTTTGAATCACCCCATTGTTGAAAGTTGCTATACAAATAAACCAGCCTTGCCTCTGCACTTTATGGTTAAACTCCATCAAGGACATTGTCTGTGCCTCCAGAAAAACTTGTGAGACATGTTTGTGTCACTAAGATGCCTGGCTGGAGTTGCTCAGCAGCCTGCAGTTGTAGGCTGTGGTTGTACTGAGCAGCTCCCTGGAGTGAATGTGTGTAAAAATGTAACTGTGAGGTATGGTGGTAAAATGAAAATGAGCATGCTCAGTATGCATTTGGGATAAAGGTTAAAGGTCCATTTGTAGAAAAACAGACTTCCAAATCCTGGCATTTTTCTTCCTCGCATTATACCTGTGGGATATGAATAAGTCATTAGAGGAAATTTTATTTAGTTATTTCGCCAACTAGCTACATGTAAAACTCAGGTTACTTCCCAACTCAAAGAGGAAGGTGAGGGGGTAGTTTAGTCCCATAAGAGTGGCTGTTTAATATGTTTCTGTTGCCATGAAATATTTCTTTTGCTTAGTGTGTGAAGTCAGCGAACAAAAGGCGCAGAGCACACAGCACTCGGTAACTTGAACAGGAATTCAATCTTTTAATGCATTTCCACTGTACTGTATATACTGGGGCAGTATGGTATGTCAATATAGAACTTCCATTGGTATGTTGTGGAAAAGGGGATGTAGTATTACTGCAGACCAATTATACTTTACCTTAACATTCTACATTTTATGTGAATATCTGCATCATCAAGTTTAATCAGATTACAAACTGCCCCCATGTTTTTCACTTGTCAGAACTTTGTTTAAACGAGCCTCATTTTAGCAGCATCTTGTCAGATTTGGGATGACAGGTCACAAAAATATAC